>NC_041406.2:122867751-122947751 GCF_900747795.2 Erpetoichthys calabaricus | reverse complement strand
GAGAAGTGAGTGTTAAATGCTTCGAAGCTTCGATACGATTTCCGACACAATTGCTTCAAACGTGTTGATGCTTCGCGAGGCTTCACCCCCCTCCCCCCCATCACTACTCACAGGTTACTGAACGAGAAATCAGCAGACTAGCATGACGGATGGGGCGTAATGGGCGTCCTTCCCCTCTCCTCCGGATTTTTGAAATGTTAATTTTTTCCATGTGCTTAAAAATCATTAAAAACCCAGCCTGATTATGCGGCGTATGGTACGCCGCGGGTTGGCTAGTAGTAAATAGTTGTCAATGTCCCACACTAAGGCAGCTTTTTTTGGCGGCGGCTTTTTTTTTTGTACCTTTTGTGAAAGTGTTTCTTTGATATTTGGACTTCAGGCTTCATACATTATATAGTTTATGCCTACATTTTGTCATTTGTTACTAGAATATAAAAAACGTTTCTGTTTTAACAATGTGTTTACACAGATCACTGCAGAAACGCAACACACATGAAATGCGTGTGTTCCAAATAGCGATTTATTATTTCCATTCTAAAACTCCACTCACTCCCAGATAATCAATCAAGGCATGAGCTGGGAAAAGCTCGTTTACGTTCTAAGTCGGTGGGGGGATGGAATAGCCGGCTGCTGGCAGCATGTCTTTATCAGTACATTTAGATGACAAAAGACGCTGGCAGAGAGGTGAGAACGGTTTTAAGAAGCGATTTAAGGTGGGCCGGATCTACGAGTTTTTTCGTAGGCTCTGGTAATTCTAGTGTTAAAGAATTTCTGCCTTAGCCAAGTAAAATACTTCGGCATGAAGTGCGAGAAAATCTAGTAAAGAAAAATAAATGATGATTAATTACTCTTATTCAGAGTCTGGGGTGGCAGATGCTCTTATATGTCATTATTGGTAAGTCTGTGTCTATTAACAGTCTGTGCTTCTTTGTCTGACAGCTGACTAATTAATAATGTGAAGCAAATCCTAAAAGATGGGGGATGCCCCACATAATAACATAATAGTATAGTAACAGTGGATCATATCCATATTTAATTGTACTAGTAATACATGTGAATATCTAAAAATGCTAAAGCAAGTAAAATCAAAAGTGATCATAAGAATAATATTAATTGGTATTGGTAATGCATCCTGTACTTAGTCAGTGAGCCTGGCATGTCTTTGAAGCCTACAAACACGTGCAGTGTTAAATAAAGCTGACTTATAGAACTTGCTGAAGTTTAACTGAAGGCAGAAGGACAGCCTGTAGCGTGGTCAGTTAAAGAGTTAAGAATTTAAAAATCTGAATTTCAATAAAAGTATTATAAGCATAAAAGATATATAACTTCAAAACTATAGATGTTCTTTTTCTCCAGATTCAGCAAACCCTGTGACTAATGGATGAAACACACAGCATATTCCTATACAAGCTGCAAGAAATAGTTTAACAGCAGGTTTGGGCAGAGAAATTAGATATAATCTGACCAAGGGGTGGTGAATGTTTGCTCATCAATCATAGATTAATAAACAACAATTATTGGAATTATTTCCTTGCATGCTGATTAGTTGTGCAAGTGTAAGCGTATGACATCTTGTATAAAAATGTTTAAATGATAAAAATAATTGTAAAATACAAACGGGTTAAATGTTGCTATATTAAACTAGACTATTTTCTTTTTCTAGTCTTCATATAAAATACAGTATAGAGGGTTTACATATTTTGATGTATGTCAAATGATTATTATCACTTCAGTAATAATGAAATGTATTAGAACTGAATACATACATTCATTTGTATCTGTTAGTGATTAATTTTATGAAGATTTGTTGTTACATCAATGTATTAAGGTTAGTGCTTCACATAGCTGAATGGATTGTTAAGTCAGTTATACATTAGGAAATGTATATTATATGGGAATACAGTAATCCCTCCTCCATCGCGGGGGTTGCGTTCCAGAGCCACCCGCGAAATAAGAAAATCCGCGAAGTAGAAACCATATGTTTATATGGTTATTTTTATATTGTCATGCTTGGGTCACAGATTTGCGCAGAAACACAGGAGGTTGTAGAGAGACAGGAACGTTATTCAAGCACTGCAAACAAACATTTGTCTCTTTTTCAAAAGTTTAAACTGTGCTCCATGACAAGACACAGATGACAGTTCTGTCTCACAATTAAAAGAATGCAAACATATCTTCCTCTTCAAAGGAGTGTGCGTCAGGAGCAGAGACTGTCATAAAGACAGAGAAAGCAAACAAATCAATAGGGCTGTTTGGCTTTTAAGTATGCGAAGCACCGCGGCACAAAGCTGTTGAAGGCGGCAGCTCACACCCCCTCCGTCAGGAGCAGGGAGAGAGAGAGAGAGAGAGAGATAGAGACAGAGAAAAACAAACATGCAAAAATCAATACGTGCCCTTCGAGCTTTTAAGTATGCAAAGCACCGTGCAGCATGTCGCTTCACTAAGCAGCTGCACAGAAGGTAGCAACGTGAAGATAATCTTTCAGCATTTTTAGACGAGCGTCCGTATAGTCTAGGTGTGCGAACAGCCCCCCTGCTCACACCCCCTACGTCAGGATCAGAGAAAGCGCAAGAGAGAGAAAGAGAAAAGTAAGTTGGGTAGCTTCTCAGCCATCTGCCAATAGCGTCCCTTGTATGAAATCAACTGGGCAAACCAACTGAGGAAGCATGTACCAGAAATTAAAAGACCCATTGTCCTCAGAAATCCACGAACCAGCAAAAAATCCGCGATATATATTTAAATATGCTTACATATAAAATCCGCGATAGAGTGAAGCCGCGAAAGGCGAAGCGCGATATAGCGAGGGATCACTGTAATTCAAAAGTTTACCATTAGTCTATATAAACTGTGCTGTTGTAATATCTTAAGACATTTAACAGATTTGTCCCTTGATAAAATAAGCCACAGTTTGTTACTGGGTATAGATGTTATAAGATTTTGTTTTAGACAAAAATTAAACACCCATAAGTTCAAATATGTAACATCTTGTTATAATTTAAGACACCTGTGATAGATAAGTATATTATCCCACTGAAGAAACATTTTTACTAGCCTGGTTTAAATGTAATAATTTGCCATATTAATTTATCTCTAACTGTTATTTATGATGTATGATATGAGACTGGAAACTGAGAATCAAATAAGATTAGGTAATGAAATTAAAGAATAAGTAACAAAAAAAAAAGTATAAATCTATGCAATCTTAAAAAAGCAAATATCAAGTAGAAGAGTACCATCCTTATATACAATGACAGTCTCTAAAGATGAGTCCTGTGATAAGGTCAGATGACTGGGAGGACAGAAAAAACAAACAAACCAAAAAAAACAAAAACACTCCAGATAGGTTGAAAAAAAACCAACACAAAATCTACATTAATTCCAAGACCAAATGACTGCCCAGCCTCCAATGGGTGTTCTAATTAACATAAATGCTCTTAATTCAGACCACCACAGCACACTCCAGACCATCACAGCACACCCTCTCATTTACACACACACACACACACACACACACACACACACACACACACACATGTGATTCATGATGGGGCATGGTCTGGGCTGTGCGGTTGACCCACATACTCTGAGACAAAGTAAGTGACCAAATAAGCAAGCCAGAATGAGAGAAATATGAGTGGACCACACTGCATGCTTGCTGCATTTGTCCAATCCATTGATTCAACTAAGTTCTGGGCAACCACCAACCACCCTAACCTAAATGCTAAACACAATGTGAGGTTCAAATGAAAGATGTAGATGTCATGTCATTTTGTAACCACCTTAATCCTGGGCAGGGTCAGGTTTGGGCTGGTCTGGAGCCTAACCAAGCAAGCATGGAACAACACCTGGAGCCCAGTCCAAGATGGAGAAATTTTCTAAAAAAATATAAAGGGAAGGGCCTGAAAAAATAAGGGAAAAAATGTAAATCACTCCAACAAGAGGTAGCAACGTGTAAAAAAATAGCAGTTTATGTGTTAAGGACTGAAGCATGTTATGTTAAATGTTAACATATTTATTTTTTAATTTTATTGTTCATTTTTGCTTCATTTATTACAGTTTTAATAAAAACCAGAACAAGAAGTGAGTTCCATGAAGCATTTATAAGTTCTGTTTTGTTAACTACTGTTTTTTTGGATTTTGTTATTGGATTGTGTTTTTAGGACTCCACTTTAGGATGGTCTTTCAAGCAACTCCTTTTTACCATTTTGAGCTTTTTCTTGTATTTTTTCTTTTGTGAATAAATATCCTCTTTTATAAAGATTATTTGTTTGCTCCTTCATCTATGGGGCTTTATGATGCGCCCCCCCACCCCTCCTTGTGGGGCTTGTGCTATATTTTGGGATATTTTTTGAATTTTAAAAACCTGTTCTTCATAGTGAGGCCTAGCGGGGCCTGAAGCATCACATCTTCCTGTGGTTAGGCTTGCCTTAGGGTGAGACCTGTTTTGGGCAAACCAGTCACAATTCTGGCCTGTTTTTATGGGTGTTTTTCTAGGCATCACCTGTGTTTGCAATTTTTGTGCCTAAATGAAAAAAACAGCAGGGCCAGAGTGTAGAAGTAGTCAGCACAGCCGCCTGTTTACTATAACTACTGATTATGATGCACAAGTTAAGGGAACACCATTTAAACACTCATATTAAAAGAAATTTTAAATGATTAATTAAGTAGATTCCATAGTAGCAACAACGAAAATCAGGATCAAGATACAATAGATAGTGCTTAAGGGGAGTAAGACAAGTCTGAAAGAACTTTAATTAGGTTTCATGATCTAAGCAAGAGGATGGGAATAAGGAAAGAGCTCTCTGAGCCAACCTGAAGCTATAAGAGCTTCATAAGCTTAGTTATGCAATACAGTGTAGAGACTAAAGACTGGACATTTAGAAGGGGAGTAAGAATGAGAAAGGAAGTCAGGAGAATGAGTAAGCAAAGCAGAGGATGAAGTAATTCCACATGTTCTTATCAATGACCGAATTTGTAAATAAAAGAAAGGATGAGGAAGAATAAGCAAAATGAGACTGGAGAGAATGGAATGACAGGATGATAGCTAGGTCCAATGATAGTATTTAATGACAGTTGGCACGAATTGAATAAAAGGTATTAATGAACCACTTGGAGAAGTTCTGGCAAGCCAAAAGCCATGAAAATGTTCCAGGAGGTAAAATCATTAAGGGTCAAAACCAGAAACACAAACTAATGTGACAAAGCCCAATACATAGCCAAAAATCATAGTTAGAAGTATGTCACAAGTTGCAACCTTTGGGAAGCATGGCACTAGCAAAGGACAAAGCATCCTGACAACTGAATCTCATAATAGCGATGCCCATTAAAAAAGCAAGACAGCAATGTGACAGAAAGAAAATATAACATTAAAATATAATCAAAGGTCTTGAAACAAAATTAATCAACAAAATAAAAGTGAAACTAAAATGGATAAAGTGTAAAGTAAATTAAAGTTGCTGTTTCCTGATAATCATCTGCGCTCTTGACACAGCCCGCCATAGAGCTTTCCAATCAGCCGCTGTACAGCTGTGATTCCACACTTGGATACAATGGTTTAAAATGCTCTGAGTGGTGCAATGAGGGCAACAACGCTAAAGTAGCTATGGTATTTGAAATAGTTTTGTAATTCCATGCACCATTATATTGTTACAGGTTGATTACAATCAGATGCCTTAAATTTATAAGAATATGTGGTTAATTTCAGTGTATTTGATAAAGCTGCGTCAGGGATGTGAATCTGAAAAAGAATGGGAAATCACACAGGAACAGTAGCACTGCTTTGATGCTGGGTGCCGCCAGTTTGCAAAAACTTGCATATGCAGAGGGTAAGACTGCTGTGAGAATGTGTGTGGCTTTATGCCAAGTTTAGTTTTAATATATCTCGAAATAAGCGTGGAAATGGGCGTATGTAACATTTTTGTGCGCACGCACCATTTATACATGAGGCCCCAGGAGAAGAGACACAGTCAGAATTTGTGCCAAGTTTTTAAACTGGAACTTAAGCCCATCTATTATCAAACCCCAAATGCTAGCAAAAAAATCGAAGTCTAGAAGTCAAAAAAAGTAGTTTTATACCAGAACTACGTGTGAAAAATTTGTTTGCTTAAATCCCGAAAAGACTGACCTCGGATGATATTGCTCCGACCTTTATATGATTATGCAAAGCACCCCCAGGAAATTCTGCAAAATACAACATGATAATTACCAAAACAAACATGTGAAAATGGCAACACCTGCAAACAAAACAAAATGCTGTTGCGGCATATGTAAAAAATGTTTTAACTTTTTCAGGACATCTTCTACAACAAACTAAATGCCATAATTGAATTCTTTGGGTGTACAAAACCCTGAATAGACACATACATTGTCAGAATGGCACATAAAAATGAAAGAAAATCAACAATCATAACAACAATTCCTACTTGGCTATGAATACATATTCTGTGAGATCACAGAATAATTCAGATATTCAGGAAATGACATGTACTTGATTGGCTATGAAGAAGAAATGTTGTGCCATTTATTTCCTTTATTGCCAGTAATGGAATGAGGTACCGCCCTTTTGCTCTTCCATTCACCACATATCTTAGTCTGTTGCAAGGTAACATTTGCTATGCAGTAGACACATGATGAAGGAACTGGGGACTTAAAAAGGGGCGCAGTTCTGGAGACAATAAAAGTGTCAATTATCAAACCACTATTTAAAAAGTTGGATCTAGACCCAAATACACCTAATAATTACAGATTAATTTCAAATTTACCCTTTCTCTCTAAAATACTTGTAAAAATAGTTGCCAATCAGATTTAGCCTCACCTTACACATCACAATATATTTGAGAAATTATAGTCTGGCTACCACACCGGTCATATTACAAAAGCAGCACTAACATGAGTTGTAAACAACATTCTTATATCCTCTGGTGAAAGAAATTCCACTGTACTCAGGCTGTTAGATTTATGTGCATCATTTGATGCCACTCAGCATTCTACTATACAGGTTAGAAACTGACATAGGGCTCACATGCACTGTCCTTGCTTGGTTTAGTTTTTATTTATTAAATCGATTCTAGTATGATACAGAATATGCTGTCAATACTCCTTCATTACACACAGAAGTGAGGTACGGTGTCCTGCAGGGCTCAGTACTGGGGCTTTTAACTGTTTTCACTTTATGTTTCTAATGGGAACCATCATTAGAAAACAAAGTTAATTTTCTCTTGTATGCAAATGACACCCAGTTAAACCTTTCTTTTTGCTCAAATGACAGCTGTCTGATGTTGTCCTTAATTAGATGTGTTAGTGAGTTAAAGGAGTGGATAGATGAAAACTACTTGTCTTTAAACGTAGATAAAATATAAATGTTAATTGTTGGAAGAAATGATGCTGATCACAAAAATATTTTGTCATCATTTAACTTACCTGGAATCACCATTAGTTTTACGGAATCAGCCCACAATCTAGGCGTTATCTGACAATAGCATGTCATTTAAAGTTCACATTACAAAACTATCCAAAACATGTCTTTTACACCTTAAAAGTGTTGGAACACGAAGGTGTTTTCTAAATATGCAATTCATGCATTTATTTATTGACTACTGAAAAGCAGTGTTCACTGGATGTTCAAATTGTTCTTTCTACAGTCTTCGGTTAATTCAAAATGCTACTGCAAGAATTAATGTAGGAAAGTATGAACACATAACTGCAGTTCTTAAGCCCTTACGTCTAGTGTCCAGTTAAGTTTAGGACAGACTTCTAAAATCCTCCTTTTAACATATAAAGCCTTAAATGACCAAGGCCCTGCTTACTTATCTGAATTTATCATTATTTACAAAACAGAGCGCACATTAAGAACTCATGATGCTGGCCTGATTATGATGCCGAGAGAAAGAGAGATTAGGAGCATGCACTGATACAGCACATCGCCGCACCCACCACATGACAAATCAACTCAGGATCCCAGATTAGCACCCGAGTGCAGCCATGTGATGGGTGACACCTCAGTACCACACTAGTTCAGATGGAATGGAACCAGTGTGAGGTTTTTTTTATGGTGGTTGGAGTGCCAATTCTACCACCAACCCCCAGGTGTTTTCCCTGCTGGTTGGAAGGCCTACATGCAGGGCTGGATGCAGATTAACGTCATACCCAGTACGGATACTAAGGATTAATAAAATAATATTGGGAAGTCAAGATTTTAGTTACAGGGCCACAAAGTTGTGTAATGGTCTGCCTACTACTATAAGAGGTGACCCTTCATTCTTAGCTTTATATCCTAGCTGAAGACTCACTACTTGAGTATTGAGTAAGCTGAGTAGAGCTGCTAATTAGCTGTGTATACTACATCTCTGTTTGTTACTAATTTGCACAGAAATTTAAGTAATTTTGATTTGATTACAATAATTATAAACTATTATTAACCCTCCTCTATTCTGTTTTTTTTTCTCATGTGGCCAAGTTTTTGGCCTACCCATGGAAAAGTGATCTCAGATACAGGATCGCTGGAATCATCGGGAAAAAGGGTCTTTTCATCAGATTCAGATGTAGAATGGCCAATAGGGGGAGGTGGCTAGTTGGTCTTCAGGATTCTGACTGTGTATGGTGTGTCTGACTCCTTTTCTACAATCTGGCAGAGGTTCTGCAATTAATTGATTAACAGGTATTGCTGTTTTTCATTTATGTTAATTTGTTTTTGATGTATTTTAATAAATCTGCATCCTTATATGTGATAGTTCTATTCTATTCTTGCATTTTGCTTTAAGGCACTTCGTTAGGAGTGCTGTGCAAGAACAACGTAGTTTCCACTATTGTACTGTATTTCTGAGGTGGCAATTATAGATTGACCATATAGCTCTGTGAAGAGTTTTATTTGAATTTTGTTTTGTGCATTGTATTTATACAGTTTTTTGACATCCATTGAACACCCATTCTGCCTGGAAAGAGATCTCTCTCTAAATTGCCTTTTCAAAGATTTATTCCATTTTTTTCCCTGGAAGGTTTTTTGGGATTTTTTCTTGCCTTCTTAGGGAGTCAAGGGTGGGGTGTGGGGATTAGTCAAAAAACAGGAATTGTTAAATCAATGGAGGCACTTCTTGTGTGATTTTGGGCTACAGACAAAATAAATTGTTGTTGTTTCAAAGAATAGCAGTCCTTGAACATTTGCAGTCTTGCCTTAGAGCTAGCCATTTTTTATAGCTCCTTGTGTTGTTGGTTTAGGATTTCTTGGTAAAGTTTAGCATTTTCTGACCCTTTGTCATTTATTGGATTTTCAAGTTTTCAGTTTCAAAGGTTCAGTTTTGTTTTCTATCTGATTACTGTCATTGACCTTTTTGCCTTGTGTTTCACTATTGCTTATAGAATTACCATCCATCCATCCATCCATTATCCAACCTGCTGAATCCGAACACAGGGTCACGGGGGTCTGCCGGAGCCAATCCCAGCCAACACAGGGCACAAGGCAGGGAACCAATCCCGGGCAGGGTGCCAACCCACCGCAGGACACACACAAACACACCAACACACCAAGCACACACTAGGGCCAATTTAGAATCGCCAATCCACCTAACCTGCATGTCTTTGGACTGTGGGAGGAATCCGGAGCACCCGGAGGAAACCCACGCAGACACGGGGAGAACATGCAAACTCCACGCAGGGAGGACCCGGGAAGCGAACCCAGGTCCCCAGGTCTCCCTACTGCGAGGCAGCAGCGCTACCCACTGCGCCACCGTGCCGCCCCTTATAGAATTACCCTTTAAGAATTTGCATAGTCTTTCATGATAATTTTTTTTTCTAGTATGTCTTTCTTTCCTGTATTTTGGAATATGTTTTCTGGATTACAGACTTGTTTAATACATTTACTTCTTTATTTTCAAAATGTGTTCTTCTTTGTAGTCTCACCCTAATCTGTATTATTTTCTGGGTACACTCACTTGACTATGGTTTACAAAGCACAGCGTTGCACATTGTCCCACAAAACCATCCATGCTTGTGTAACAGCTGGTGCCTGCAGGGCATGCTGTGTGCCCTAACACCTCTGTGATCTGATGTCTTTATATTCTCCTTTGTATCCCAACAACAACTGACTGTTGACAGCAAAGTAGAAATTCCATATCTTAGCACTGAGTTTTAAGCCATCCAAGTCAAGGTCCATGGTGCTAAAGAAGGGGAAGGGGACTGATAAGTACCAATTTGCTATCGCGGTAATAGTCATTCCATCCATCACAGAGCAGCCAGCCAAGAGTTTAGGGAAAGTCTTTGACTCAAGTCTGATAGACACAGCTGCCATTCAGAAATCCACCCAGGAGCTTGGGACGTGGCTCACCAAGGTTGATAGTTCTGGCCTGCCTGGTAGGTTTAAAGCCTGCATCTATGAGCTTTCAATCCTGCCCCAAGTCATATGGCCTCTGCTGGTATATGCTGTCCCGTTTTCAACAGTTGAGTCCCTTGAAAAGAAGATCAGCAGCTTTCTTTGGGTGTGGCTGGGACTTTCACGCAGTGCAACACTGTATGGGACAAATAACATCCTGCGGCTACCATTTAGCGGCCTCACTGAAGAATTCACGGTGGCACGCACCAGAGAAGCCCTACAGTACATGGACTCCCTGGATTGTAAGGTGTCAGCAACTGGCATTGAGGTGAGGACAGGCAGGAAATGGAGGGCGGAGAAAGCTGTGGAGGTGGCAGAGTTACGCCTGAGACAGAAGGCTCTGGTGGGCACTGTGACAACAGGTCGGCAAGGCCCAGGGCAAGGAGAGAATCCATCTACTCCAGGAAGAGGTCCGAGCAGGGGTGGAGGAAGAGAGAGAGAGCAGGGCAGTAGGACTCCGGCAACAGGGTGTGTGGACAAGGTGGGATAGTACTCACCAGCGAAGGATCACCTGGTTGGACATCATGCAGGGAGATTTCTTTCGTGTCCGGTTCCTGGTGCAGGCGGTCTACGATGTCCTGTCAAGCCCAGCAAATCTCCACCGGTGACGCCATGACAAGGTGCTCAAGGCAGTTGCTGAAAGCTTGGCTGCAGCCATCAACACAAGCAAATTCCTCCACGGCTCAAAGAAGGCAGTTACTTTCATTAAAGCGGGAGAGCAATCCCAGGCAAAGGCAGTAATAACAGGCCTCTTCCACACGCCTCTGACTGGCAGCTGCAGGCTGACTTGGGAAAGCAGCTAAAGTTCCTGCAGCAAACTGCAACAACATCACTCCGGCCAGACATGATCATTACCTCTGAGGCCTCAAAACAGCTGATCATGCTGGAACTGACAGTGCCCTGGGAAGAGCGTATCGAGGAAGCTAGTGAGAGGAAAAGTGCCAAGTACCAGGAGCTGGTGGAGAAGTGCAGGGACAGAGGCTGGAGAGTACTCTATGAGCCAACAGAAATTGACTGCAGAGGATATGCAGGACACTCACTCTGCAGAGTCCTCACACGGCTGGGCATAACAGGAGCGGCCAAAAAGAGGGACATTAAATCCGCAAGTGAAGCCGCAGAGAAAGCCTCAAGGTGGCTTTGGATAAAGAGGGCAGATCCGTGGATCGTTACTGGGATGCAAATTGGGAATTGATCAACCCCGGCTGGGTTGCCTGAGCGAGGATGTATGATGTTGCAAGACCCGAAACGCCTGATGACCTCAGGATACATCACTGATGATGTGTCCTTGTGCATCTAGGTGATGTTTCTTATATAGCACTTGTGTACTATATAACAGCACATAAGATCCTTGAAGGGTCACGTGGTACTGCGAATTTCACAATTACTTGATGATTGGACATTTTCACCACTCTTACAGTATGTTATTTTTTATGAATGCTAAACACTTGGCAGCGGGACCATCAGGGATCTGAAAATTGATTATAAATTAGCTCCTTAAAACAATTTTATCCCAAATATATACTGTATTGTGAAAACCTGTCTAACTTTTTCTAATATTTCTCCCTATCTACTGCAGAATTGTAACTGAAATATGGCTACAGGAGCTACTCTGAAACTAGTGCTTGCAAAACCAGAAATTCCACAAACAATCAAAAGTTTTAGAAAAACAATACTGCATTTATTAGATCATGAATATATAAGATATGGTAAAACCCATCTCTAAACTTTACATTGCGTAGACTGTCAGAAATGTACCTGGGAAAACATCCTACTTCTGAGATATATGTTTAAACACTTGCTTTACTGTGCCAAAACATCTAATGTCCCATGCATAAAAGCCACTTGAATAAATCCATTCACCTTCAGGTTTATAATAACCCAATCCACCAATCACACATGCTTGCTCAATCAAAGGTTTAATAAGCATAATTATAACACTGGTATGGCATGAATGACAGGCATGGATACCAGAGGCATCCTCTTCCCTGACAACATATTTATTTTTCTCTATTTTTTTTATTTCATGTGTTTCAACATCTTCAGAAAGGCTTCCTTTGGTACAGAGCACATAGTATCCAAAAAAAAAAAAGTTATTAAGTCAAAGACAGCATCAGCCAGATGCCACCTATCAAGAATAAATGTAGATGGTGAGTTTTATGTAGCCCTTTATGAAAGCCTGAAATTAAATTGGTAATTGTTGGTTATTTAAAAAAATTGTCTGCTTTACTTAAGAAAGGAAAAGAAATCTACTGAGGATTTCATAGTGACTTTCAAGACTCATGTTGCTGACTCAGGCTGGAATGAGAAGCCATTAATTTCTGTGTTTTTAATAATACTTCAGAGGAATTAAAATAGAGACATCCAGCCATGAAGTGTGGAACACTCTATAGCGGATGTTACAAGCTTAGTGTTAAAACTCAGAACCCATTAATTCCGAAAGTGCAAGGGAATTTAAATCTTTTAGATCAGCTCAGCCACAAAGTAAGATAAAAATTAGATTCAGACATGCCCAATGGAATTAGTAGACTACAACCAGTTTAAAGTGGAGGAGATGCAAAAATCAGGAAGGTTTCTGATTTTATTGTGATGGATAATGCCATTTGGCAGGAAAATGTTAAAAGCTCCAAGTCAGCTGCATGCTGCTATGAAATGGTTTCTAATTTTTATTTGTTACTGTCTTCCTCAGAACAGTTTCAGAGATCTGACACTCATTTTAGGCTTTTTTTGTGCTCTTAGATAATACGATTCTTATGTTTATTTGAGAATTCTCTATTTAGTCTAAATTTTGGTCATTTATTTTGATGCGTTTCAGCTGTCATTTTATTTTTTACAATCACTGCCATTCTGGGACTCCCATCAGTAGGGCAGCTGCCAACAATGTAACAGGTGTGTACTCAGAGATTGTGACTTTTGAATAACAATGTGATGGCTTAAAAAGTCATCCAAAAATTAACTTTTTTATCTGAAATGTGGATAACAAACCTATTTCAAAGAACTCAATATGATCTTTAACTTATTTTAAAAGCTCTTCTGGATTTGACTTTGTGCTCCTGTTATTTCTGGATACAACTGTTTTTTTTAAATTTTAGCTTCAGCACACATATTTTTGATCTCCCATTTTTGACCTTATTTCTAGCTTCAATGTCTATCTCCTGGCTACCTCAAAAATTCTTGTCAGTTCACTGACATTACATTAGCTCATACCAAAAAATGTGCTGCCCTGAGATAAGGAGCATTTATAGCAACATGTAGTATATGCAAGAGGATATAAAAGAAGTAGCCTCTGACTTACAGTATATGGCAATATGTTTGAAAATAGTGTCCAACACCTGAGATAATAATAATAATAATAATTATAATACATTTTATTTATATAGCATTTTTCCATTCTCAAAGGGGATGAATGGGTCACATAACTGAAGGGAAGAAAGAAAATCTTCCATTAGTATCGGTAATCTGGTTATGAGTAATCAGTCATAAAAATTTGTTTGTAGTACCAGTGGTAATAAACAATTATCATCTGACTGTCTTGGTAGAATCAGGAGCTGCCATGAATTTCATTAGCTCAACTGTTTTTAATAAGCTGAAAATTATGAAGGTACTGCTTAAGCACAGTCCACTAGCGCTCTCGGTAGATGGAAAACATGTTTCACCACCATTTTCTCTTAAAATTTTTGATACTACAGGTTATTTTGAGTATTCCCTGATTACAAAACCATAGTCCAGTTATTAAGTGGAAGACTAAAGAAATTATTAAATGGAGTTTGTTTAGTCTCCAGAATTGTCCAAAAACCTCACCCAAACCAGTTTTGTGCAATAAAATATTTGTTTTTCCTCCCAAATACCAAGACTTTTCTGATGTGTTTAGTAAGCGACAAGCTCTAGTGCTACCACAACACAGGAGCTATGATTGTACTATAGAACTTCTTTTTGGGACACCTTTACCTAATGGTAAAGTCTATGCTCTAACACATCTTAAACAAGTATATTTCTCTCAATTTGCAGAATGGTTTTATTGCTCCTTCGAATAGTCCTATTAGATCTGGAGCGTTTTTGATTTTATTTTTAATTAATGTTGAAATACATTTCCGACTTCCACTTATCTCCTTCATACTTAACCAGGTTACTTAGTCTTCAAGTTTTTCTAGGTTGGATCTCAGAAGTGCCTACAATCTCAATTCACATTAGAGAATGGTGATGAATTGAAACCTGCCTTTAACACATCAAGTGGACATTATGAATAAAAGGTTATAACCTAAGGATTGGCTAACACTTCCACAGTTTTTCAATCATTTGTCAAAGACAGTTTTCTGCAGCTTTTGAGAATATGTGTGCAGGTTTATATAGATCACTGTTTCTCAAACATTTTGGTGTCACAACTCTCTTTTCCCCATGTGAGTGTCTTTGCCACCCACCTACTAAGGTGGGATGGTCCCCCTTAGTCAAATGAGCACAACTGGCAGAGTGGGGGGATTAGATTTACCTCTTGGTGAATTAACCATGATTGTCAGAACTTGCAGGACACGTTTACCCACCAAGACCCACTGCACCATCCAGTACCATTATAAAAAATAGCAAGTCGTGAACCAACAGTGACAGCCCAGAACTCACTGGTTAAGAAACACTGATATAGATGACATTCTGATTTTCTTCAACGATCTATAGACACACACAGATCATGTGAGGGAAGTCCAGAAAAATGTAAAACTAGAAAAGTGCAAATTTCATAACAATATAATAATGTTTCCTTGTTACAACATCCCTAGAAAGAGTCTAGCTATGGATGACTCCAAACTAACTGTTGTTCGTAATTTGTCCCCACCAGCAAGTGTCAAACAGATCCAAAACGTCATAGGTTTTGCTAATTACCACCCAAGTTTCATAAAAAAATTGAGTTCTGTCATATTACTTATCACCTCCCTAACTAAACAGAAAAATAAGAATGTATATGAGCTACCAAAGGTAATAACGCATTTAAACATATGAAACAACTTTTAATATCACTCTGTACTTTATCATCCTGTAATATATATATATCCTGTAGTATATTTCTGTTCTTCTATTTGTAAAACTTTTTTAGAACTGAAGAAAAGTTACTGAAATCTGAGATTCTCCCCTTATTTACCTGCATATCCAGTATGTGCACACATTTTGTAGCTTTTTTTTTGTCCCCTACCCTTTAGATTAAAACATGTAGTGAGCTTTACATAACATATGATGTACATGACAATCATTGTTCTGTGTCATACAAGACATCCATTCCATTTGCCCAGTTACAACAGATAATGATTCCCCAAAAGGAACACAATAACAAACACTGCCCCCGTGACTGGTACAGCCACAAAGCACAGCTATTTATATTAGTTATACAAAGAAATTCTACGAGTGCTGGAAAGGTCTATGGTCAGATATGCTGTGTAAGATAATTCACTTATTTTGGAAAAAAAAAAAATCTTCCCCGTTTTTGATATGATAAAATATTCCACCTTATCCAGTGTAGCAGTTAAGGCTTTTGTCCACCTCTTGAACCCTCACGTACCACTCTGAACACGAGGTAAAAGTACAACAATATTTTATTTTTCTGTTATACAGTGCACCAAGCACTCTCCACACTACACTCATATATCCAATAAACTCTTCTATAAATCACCAATCCTCCTCGCCCAGACACTTGCCACCCTACCTCCCAGCTCAGCTCAGTGTTCTGGGCTTCCCACAATCCTTTTATAGCCCCTGACCCGGAAGTGGTTCCTGGCACAACCCACAAGTCCGTTCCCTTCCGGGTCAGGGCAAACAGTCCTCTTCTTCATCCCTGGAGCACGTCGCTTCCTCCGGTCACGTGACTGTGACGCACTCCTGGGTTATAGGGCACACAAGAGCCCACTAGCCCCCTTACAGCGACTCCCGATGGCCCCCAAGATATCCAGCAGGGCTGTGTGTATAAACTAAAGAGTCCATGAGGCCCTGCTGGAAGTCGGGGCACCATCCTGCTGTCCGGAGGGCTCCTCCTAGCGGCCTGGGGGTGGCGACCGGAGTTCATAGCCGGTCGTCCATCACACCAGTCATTTAAACACAACTCAACACAGTAGCTATCAGTTTATTACAAAAAAATGAAAGCATCTTGCATTTTGTCAAAGTTACAGACCTTTCTCTCATATGAACACAGATGCAAAATCTTTATCTAAAATAATGGCCTTTAGTTTACAGAAAGTAATCGGTAAATGAATTAATCTTGACTAGCATGTCTTCATATGCTCACAGTTGGCATCCAATAACATGCATAATTGATTCTGTTTCTTCCTTACTAGCCCAGCTGCTCTCCTTTGTTCACCTGGACACCAAAAAATCTACTAATTGTGCGAATTTCCCTTTCTTATGGATTTCCATGGACAGAATGGACTTTGTAAATATGATTAAGACTTTATACTCCTCCCCCTTGGCAGTCCTCTTGACCAACTCTAACATCTTGCATCCCTTCTCCATTAGCACAGACGATAGTCAGGCCTGACTTCTTTTTCTCTAATTATTAACTTGTCCCTCCACTGTTTAAAGCCACTATCTTAAGCTCATAAAACCACTTACACTTTTTGGTTTCCATCATTTAATATCTTCATATGCAATGTAATCTTTACATAAGCAATGATATACATGAAATGCATCATGTTTTAAAATTATACGTTACATTTGTAATCTTATTTGGCTATAATTCAATTGAATTAAATCCTCTTTCTGCATCTTAATCACTTTTGTTGCTAAACTTTCCTCGCATTTTTAAGTTATGGTTGTAGAAAAAGAACAGCCCAAAGGCAGTAAATAAATGGAGGAGCAAACACTGTTTGAAAAGAAAAGGAGAGACAAAGAATATGTACTGAAAAGGCAGGGGTTAAATAACAAAAATAAGACTAGGAAAACCCACATTATCCAAAAAATCAAAGTCGAAAGAGTAAAATAAAAAAAATATTGAGAGGAAAAGTGTGCGTCTTTGATTCAGAATTTTGATATTATCCACATCATCAATATCTTGCCACCATCTTAAATAGACAACACATGACCCTTATATCATGTGACAAGCAATTGGTATTGCGACTATAAACAATTTCTTTTAACAACGTGTCTAAGCTTTCTTGCCATTATCATAGTAAGTCCATCTGTTCCTCTGCTGGATATAATAGAGCATCTTAGACATGGTACATTTTCACACTGTAAAAACATTCAGCATTACACTATTTCTTAATACATCTTTAAAGCATCTTAGCACTTTATATAACTAAATTTATAAGGCTGCTATATTATTGATTTACCTTTGAATGAAAGTCCTGTTCCAGCCTGGTGTCAGATCCAGCACACTGTCTGTATTTGTTAATTTTCAGCTTCATTTGGTGTTGTTTTTCATCTGTATCAATAGAACCTGCAGATCAAAAACAATCAAGGTTTATACATTCTTATCAAGAACCCAGGAAAAGTGTAACTTAAGTCGTTATAACCAATTATTAACAGTCTAATAATAATAATGATAATAATAATACATTTTATTTATATAGCACCTTTCCCATGATATCCCATGCCTGTTATTTTTGTACTTTGCACATTTGAAAAGACTGAACAATAGTGGCATGCTTCTTTGACCAAATACAATGGGCAAATGAATATATTTATATTATTAAAAAATATATACAGAACTGTTTAAGAAAAAGACATTTGCTGCAGTATTACGGCTGACCACAGCAGGTATGATTCCAAACCATTTAGCTTACTAACTGCAAAATGGGTGGTGGCACTGTGCCAGCATTGCCTTGACTTTGTTCCCTTTTAGGTTTTTTTGCAGTTTGAAAGAAAAGTAAGGACACTGTTGATTTGCTGTTTTGATCTGCACAAAAAGTAATTAAAGATTACCTCTTTTAAATTAGTATTATTATTATTGTTTAAAAAATGAAACTAAACACACTAAACATATGATGCACTGCGGCCAGAAAAATGAGTACATACAACATACTGCATGATCTGAAACAAGTAAACGAGAGTTGTATGTTGCTTCTACTGCATCTCTCTGATGCAGAGATCTTAGAAGCATTTTGTGTAATTTTCAGTTTAAACAAGGACAAGCATACTTTCTATAAAAAAAAAGACTTTTGACTTTTTAATGTGCATGTGTCCTGTAAATTTTGTAGTAAGAAAATCAGTAAGAATTAAATAAACTATATGTGAAGTTTATTCTATATGAAGAACTAAAAACAGTAGTCAGTTTATCAACAGGTACTTTGTATAAGACTAGTATTTCCTCAAAATGCAGTACATAATGGGGCAGAAAAAGAGTTCTGGGTGATTCACTGCTTTTAGCAACCAACTAGTTATTTTATTCTTCACCTGGCAAAACTTTTAAATAAGCATACCTGTTAGCCACACCTGTTTTGTGTGTAGAGTGGGCTGAACTCATATGCTAATGGGAGGCAGATTGAAAACAGTAGTGCAATTGTATGACCACTGCAAATTTTTGAATTTAATATTCTGTGATTTACCTGTGATAGGCTGGAATATGTCTTGTCTCTGTGCTTAAGGAAAAAATATCTTGATATTTATCTCAGTAAAACACTATCAGACTTCTTTTCTCTTCTTTTTTTAAATGAGCTGCATTTTAAATTATAAGTATTGAATTGACAGTCAGATCAATGTCTTTGTGAGGTCTGCACATTCTCTCTGTTTCTCCCCTATATCTTCTATTTGCTATATTGGTTCTACATGAATGGTTCTACTTTTGTTCTGCTTTCCCTCTCTTTAATATGGCTAAGAGTTAATTATGAAGTGCAATCCTTTAGATTTACAATGAAAAGATGAATATGCTCTTTGAAGATTGCTATACAGATAATTTAAATATGGAATATTATGACAATTGAAAAGCAAGTTGGTTAGCACTGCCACCTCCTGTATCTAGAAGGTAAAGTTTCAGACCCACGAGCTTGTTGTCAGAGTGGTGTTTGCACACATTTTCCCCATGTGGACAGGTTTTCCTTCCATCACCACAAAGACAAGCGTAAATTAGATTAAAGGGTTATTGACACCTTTCATGCACAGTTACGGTAAATGATTGTTTATATGAAAAAAAAAAGAAATTGTTTAGTTTCAAATCATAGAGGTTCATTTTGGCAATACTGTACTGTCTAAAGGAATATGGATATTAGTGTGAAAGGGGTAAGTTTGCCTAGCAATGAAATGGGACCTCATGTTTTGTTCAGTGCTGCTGGAACAGACGTTTGCTCTTTGGATTACTAATAATAAATGATGAAATATTATTAAAGCTATTCATAACTTTTCCTACAACATAAATTAGGGAAATAAAGAAAAAAGGTGCAATTAGAATATGGTCAGAACAGGGTGTCTCTGGACAGAGCACCAATCTATTATTACAGTGAAAATACACAAAATACACTCTTATAGGAACACAGACACAGCCACAGAATCCTCAAAGATTATTATGGGGCAAGTTTTCCATATTATTTGAACAAGAGGTCTGCTGAGCACAAGTGGAAAGTGAAACAACTGCCTTAATGAAAATTTGATTTAGTTTAAGTGTATGTTTGTAAAAGTATAAAAGCTGTTTCTCCAAAATTATTTCTTTTTATGAAGTTTCATAGAAGTTGGCATTGCTTTCTTCTCTAGTTGCTAATTATAGTTATTGCACTTCATGAACCTGTTTCATGTATCTATACAATTACTGTACAAAGGTCCCCTTCAACTGTTAAATATTCTGTGCCATTTGCTTTACTTCCAAGTTACTCCTTAATCTGTAAACAGTGACAAAGAACCCAGAGGTCTGTGAATTATTTTGGTTCCACACAGAAACACCCCTCCATAAATTATGAGTACATACTTCCATTGTTTCTGCTCTCCAATAACTGTGTGACTCCCTCACATTTTTATAGGCATTTTAGGTCCTCTGATTTTTGCATTAAATCTGTATCGGCACTAGACTTTAAACTGGACAAAAATGGGCACTTACTGAAAGTCTAATGGGTTCTCATCATTAACACATTAGAACATTAGAACACTCCAGACAAGAACAGGCCATTCAGCCCAACAAAGCTCACTAGTCCTATCCACTTATTTCTTCCAAAAAACAACAAGTCGAGTTTTGAAAGTCCCCATCGTCTTACTGTCTACCACACTACTTGGTAGCTTATTCCAAGTGTCTATCGTTCTTTGTGTAAAGAAAAACTTCCTAATGTTTGTGCGAAATTTACCCTTAACAAGTTTCCAACTATGTCCCTGTGTTCTTGTGTCACATGTACACATGATTCGTGTCTGCATGGCTTGGTTCTTAATTAACACTGTCAATAACTAAATATATTTCTGCAAAAGAAGTTACTAATTTACTAAAACATGTAAAATGTTTACATTTTTACTTTTTAACCAAAGTTCACATGGTAGATTATGTGTGTCTTATTGCTCAACACATGCTGAAACCTATTTGTGTACGTATTTCTGTTGGGCAGAATCTACGAAAAATAGTAACATCCTACATTTTAGGCTTGGAAAGTACAGCCCGAGCAAAGACAACTTGTTATGGCATGCACGTTTAACTCATGAAATTAAAAATGAATTTGGTAACAAGCTGGCAGGGCTAGGTTGTATGTCACTGGACTAATCTACTTATTTTTGTAACTTAACTCTAACCTGAAGTCTTTACTAGAGAGTCAAATCTTGTACCTATCTTGCAATTTAGAACAGCTCTTATCCTATTTAACTGCAAACCGTTTAACTGAGGTAAACCCTTAGAAAATTAAACTTGTTCAGGTTATCTGACACAATAGGCATTACTGCAGTTGTTGAAGAAACTCTTAAAAGATGTGTTCAAATCATGGAAAATCATTATACAGGACTTACAAATATTTTTTGATGATTATAGGAACAATTTTTATTCCAGTTCAACTGAAATATACATTACCAGGCAAAAGTTTTAGAACACCTTAGTATTTCCAACTTTTTTCAAATTTAATCAGTTGAAATGCAATGAATGACCTAAAATGGTTTAAAGGTAAGAATGGCAAGGAAATGGCAATTAACGCCACTGTTAAGCTATGCTTGAAACAGTTGTGTTGTAAGGTGTCTATCATAATAATAATAATAATAAATTTTATTTATATTGCACTTTATATTTTAGCAATCCCAAAGTGCTAATCATGCAAGCTGGTGACCCTCAGAAACCTGTCTACTGATTGGGTTGTGACTTTGGGTTTGCCAGATCTCTTCTTATCACAGTTTATTCCAGTTTCCAGTTGTCTTTGGATTATGTAGAACATTGTATTCACTAATAATTTGATTTTTTTTTCAGTTGCTGTAAATGAAAAGCCTACACTTCTAAGGGTAATTGTTAATTGCCATTTTCTTGCCATTATCACCAGAATATTTTCCAAGCTGTGCTTCAGAGGGTGTAGTAATACAGTCTGTTCCAATTCTGATTTAAGACAGACAGAGGGTTTCTAAATAATCAAGAGAAGTTGGGATACCAGTGTAAATTGTTTGCTTTAACTTACAAGGCTTAATTTACTTTAATTATTGCAGAACATCTGTAAGTTGTAACCTATTAGTTGTAACCTGAAGAAGGCCTATTTGTAATATTCTGATATTTCCTTTTTTTCAGTTTTTGATAACTAAACTTTAAATTTAAACCTCTGGCAGTTCACTGCTCACCTTTTCACCATTTCACTTCATTCATTGTATTTCAACTGGTTAAATTTGAAGTAAAACTGGAAAAACTGAAGTATTCGAAAACCTTTGACCTGTAGTATATATGTACAGTATATATATATATATATATATATATATATATATAGTGAACACCAGGGGTTGCTTTCGCCCCGTTAAACCCAATAGACAGATACGCAGACACGGGATAAAAGCATGAAGAAGTTCTTTTTATTCTTATCCTTCTCACAGTGCCTTTCAAGCACCACAGCCACCATAAACATAATAAATAAACAATAAATCAATGCAATCTCTCCTCCACACCTCCCAGTGAGTTCTGTCCTCTACCTCCCAACTCCGGCTTGCTTGCTGGGTCTTCAGTAGTCCTTTATATAGTCCTTGACCCGGAAGTGCTTCCGTTCTTCCATCCCCATGACTTTCCAGCACTTCCGGGTCAAATGGAGGACTTGAGGTATTCTTCAGCCCGGAAGTACTTTGAGGCTTCCGACCCCATGACTTGGGAGTACTTCCGGGCTATATGGGAAATACAAATCCCCAGATCTTCCTGCAGCATCTCCTGGCGGCACCCACGGAACCCAGCAGGGTTGTGATGCTGAACTACAAATTCCATGATGCCCTGCGTGAATTCAGGGCACCGCTATGCTGCAGGGAACTCGCCATCTGGTGTCTTAGGGGAGACAGTGACTCAAAGTAGCTGCCTTCCCCCATCCTTCTTCCCTTTTGCCGTCCACCACAATACATATATATATATATATATATATATATATATATATATATATATATATATATATATATATATATATATATATATATATATACAGTATATATATATATACAGTGGAACCTCGGTTTGCGAGCATAATTCGTTCCGGAAACGTGCTCATAGTCCGAAGCACTTGTATATCAAAGTGAATTTCCCCATAAGAAATAATGGAAACTCAGATGATTTGTTCCACAACCCAAAACTATTCATATAAAAATGATTACATCTTGCCTGAAGAAGGGGCCTGAGTTGCCTCGAAAGCTTGCATATTGTAATCTTTTTAGTTAGCCAATAAAAGGTGTCATTTTGCTTGGCTTTTCTCTACATATAAAAATGATTAATACAAAATATAAAGTAAAAATATATAAAACAAATTAACCTGCACTTTACCTTTGAAAAGAATCATGGCTGGTGTGAGTGAGTTTCTAAACTCTTGTGGGATTGCACCCAATGGGACAACACGCGGAAGAGCGTCCCAAAGCAGTCTCCCAGCGCTGTAGCAGTTCGGCGTAAAAGTGAATCCGAAAAGATCGTGGACATACTATAAGCGCCTGCCGTCGATAGGTGATACAAGGAACAAGGAACATTATACAGTGAGGAACATAAGTATTTGAACACCCTGCGATTTTGCAAGTTCCTCCACTTAGAAATCATGGAGGGGTCTGAAATTCACATTGTAGGTGCATTCCCACTGTGAGAGACAGAATGTAAAAAAAAAAAATTCAGGAAATCACATTGTATGATTTGTACAGAATTTATTTGTATTGCACTGCTGCACATATGTATTTGAACACCTGGCAATCAGCAAGAATTCTGGCTCTCAAAGACCTGTTACTCTGCCATTAAGAAGTCCACCTCTACTCCACTTAGGAATCTTAATTAATAGCACCTGTCTGAGCTCTTTAAAGACACCTGTCCACCCCACAGTCAGTCAGACTCCAACTACTACCATAGGCAAGACCACAGAGCTGTCAAAAGACACCAGAGACAAAATTGTGGACCTCCACAAAGCTGGAAAGGGCTACGGGGCAATTGCCAAGCAGCTTGGTGAAAATAGATCAACTGTTGGAGCAATTCTCAGAAAATGGAAGAGGTTAAAGATGACTGTCAGTCTCCCTCGGACTGGGGCTCCATGCAAGATCTCACCTCGTGGGGTATCACAGATGATAAGAAAGGTGAGGAATCAGCCCAGAACTACATGGGAGGAGCTGGTCAATGACATGAAGAGAGCTGGGACCACAGTTTCAAAGGTCACTGTCGGTAGAACACTATGCCATCATGGTTTCAAATCACGCATTGCACGGAAGGTTCCCCTGCTCAAGTCATCACATGTCCAGGCCCGTCTGAAGTTTGCCAATGACCATCTGGATGATCCAGAGGAGGCATGGGAGAAAGTCATGTGGTCAGATGAGACCAAAATAGAACTTTTTGGTCTAAACTTCACTCGCCGTGTTTGGAGGAAAAAGAAGGAGGAGTTGCATCCCAAGAACACCATCCCTACTGTGAAGCATTGGGGTGGAAACATCATGCTTTGGGGGTGCTTTTCTGCGAAGGGGACAGGACGACTGCACTGTATTAAGGAGAGGATGAACGGGGCCATGTATTGTGAGATTTTGAGCAACTACCTCCTTCCCTCAGTCAGAGCACTGAAGATGGGTCGTGGCTGGGTCTTCCAACATGACAATGACCCGAAGCACACAGCCAGGATAACCAAGGAGTGGCTCCGTAAGAAGCATATCAAGGTTCTGGAGTGGCCTAGCCAGTCTCCAGACCTAAATCCAATCGAAAATCTTTGGAGGGAGCTGAAACTCCGTGTTGCTCAGTGCCAGCCCCGGAACCTGACAGATCTAGAGGAGATCTGTGTGGAGGAGTGGGCCAAAATCCCTGTTGCAGTGTGTGCAAACCTGGTCAAGAACTACGGGAAACGTTTGACCTCTGTAATTGCAAACAAAGGGTTCTGTACCAAATATTAACACTGAGAGTAACAGGTCTTTGAGAGCCAGAATTCTGGCTGATTGCCAGGTGTTCAAATACTTATGTGCAGCAGTGCAATACAAATAAATTCTGTACAAATCATACAATGTGATTTCCTGAATTTTTTTTTTGCATTCTGTCTCACACAGTGGGAATGCACCTACAATGTGAATTTCAGACCCCTCCATGATTTCTAAGT
This sequence comes from Erpetoichthys calabaricus, assembly GCF_900747795.2. NCBI lineage: Eukaryota > Metazoa > Chordata > Cladistia > Polypteriformes > Polypteridae > Erpetoichthys > Erpetoichthys calabaricus. The sequence goes on along the minus strand of NC_041406.2, from coordinate 122,922,752 downwards.
GGGAGAACTTGCAAAATCGCAGGGTGTTCAAATACTTATGTTCCTCACTGTAAATGTGCAGGACCCTGCCTGACTGCTGTGTCTGTGTATAGGAGAGCGGCAGATCCCGCTACCGCGCTGTTGCTGTTTCAAGCTGAATAAAGCTGGTGTTGCTAAAGTACTGAGACTCAGCTTCGTGTTTTAGGGTGCAAGATGGGGACTCGCATGTCACAGCACACACACACATGAGCGCGCGCGTGCACATACACACACGCGAGCGAGTGAGCGAGCGAGCGAGTACACACACATACACACACACACACACACACGCGCACGCACACACACAGTCACAATGCTAATGCTGCAGTAAACAGTATACGCTCGTACGGATGTTGACTATATGAGTGAGACACGCCTACTCAGACGGAGAATAGGAGACGATTGCCCACAATCCCGCAGCGGGAGAGACACAGATAAGAACCATCAGCTCAGTTGTGATCACATGACACTCAGCAGACAAAGCGTATACATACTACTCGTACTGCAAGACCTCGCTCGTTTATCAAGTCAAAATTTATTAAAAATTTTAGCTCGTCTTACAAAACACTCATAAACCAAGTTACTCGCAAACCGAGGTTCCACTGTATATATATATATACAATATATATAAATAGAGAGAGAGAGAGAGAAAGATCTTGTAATTAACATATTAGCATAATTCCTGGTTATTTCTTTCCATCTGATCATTAATAGGATGACAGATAGTTAAACTCAGTTTTAATCCTAAAGCTGAATGGAAACTTAATCAAAAGGTACACACATATTTTGCTCCATGGTCTGTAATCTAAAAACTCAAGAAATGTGCTGTGAGAACTTTCTTTAATAAGATCAAATATGTAGCTAGAGAAAAATCTATCAACAACATTTGAAAGTGTTTTCTGTCAGAGAGGAAGACACATGTGTGATATATCCAGGTGATTTGTTCCCATAGTCTACTAGGAAGTGGAAAATGTTGCAATTACACAGAAGAGTTTGGTTTGATTATACTTAACAAAAACTATCAGAATGATGTTAAAACTGATGTTGAGGGGAACAGTCTGTTATGTGTGTCAAAGGTTTCTGAGCCACTAGCATGCACTCACATATTTTCAGCAGGGGAACTGAATAGATCAATAATAGATCATTATGATCTTATACCATGTCAAAAACCATCTTCCACTCATCCCCTTTCTAAATTCTATTGATGCAACAGACACACCAAAGATCCGTCCAACACATATAACATAGTGGAATTACTTCTCTGACAAAGAAGAAGAAAAAGTGAGGAAGAGTGCAATTATTCTCAATCATTATTTTATTCAATTCCCTATAATCAACACTGGGTCAAAGAGACCCATCCTTTTTTCAGGAAACAAACAACCTGCTCCAACTGAACTACTGGATGGTTGAATAAACAAATTAATCAGATTTTCCTTAATAAATCTATCCCTGGCTTTCCTCTCGGGAACAGATACTGTAAGGAATGTAAGCAACCCTTAGGTAGTGAGGCACTAGGCAAAAGATCAATTGTGCAATTACAGTGATGATGCAATAGAAATTCTTAAAAATTCCTATTATAATACTTCAATGAAATCTGAATAATTACCAGTTAAGTAAGACATACAAAAACCTGAAATGAGGATACAAATTCTACAACTGTCCTTTCCCCTCAATTCTAACTCAAAAGTGGTCTAATCTATATTTTGATTGGGATGTTTTAGTCTGTTAAAATGTTCTGAAAATGCAGTCCAATTCCTGGGTTTTTGGTTATTTTCGGTTATTATGAGTGAGGAGTCTGAGTGTCTGGACGTGCGAGTGTTCTGGATAAAAACCAAGATCCAGGCGTTTAATGACCTCTTAGGCACAGCCATCAGCAGTGTGTTTGTCTGCACAGACAGTGTCAATCTTGTCGAGAGAGGTTTACTTACCTCGGCGGTGACATTCATGTCTCTGGTGACTCTTCATATGAAGTCAGTAGATGGACTGAGAGAGCATGGGGGGTCATGAGGTCGCTGAAAAGGGGTATGTGGCACTACCGATATCTATGCAAAAGTATGAAGGATGAAGTCTTTAGAGTCCTGGTTCTTCCTGCTTTGCTATATGGTTGTGAGACATGGACACTATCCAGTAACCTGAGACAGAGACTGGACTCCTTCAGTACTGTGTCTCTTCAGAGAATCCTTGGATACCATTGATTTGACTTTATCACGAATGAGCATTTGCTCATGGAGTCCTGAATGAGGCACATTACCTACATTGTGAGGAAGTGTCAGTTATGGCACTACGGTCATGTGGTGCAATTCCCCAAGGGTGATCCGGCTTGGACGATCCTCATTGTTGAGCACTGCAAAAAGTTCTTCATAGCAGCTATCTTACCTAACCACTGACAATTATTTTGATTTTAGTGCCACTCAAAGATAACTTAATTTGCACTTAGGTGGTATGACACTGAATCAATCTTCTTACAGAAACATGAAATGAAAAAAAAGAGTGCAATTTTTATCTTTGTGACTTTTCTCTAGTCTTGCACCAGGACTGCCCACATTCCTCCTCCCCTTTTTTCCTACTCCACTGCATCTATGTAGGTATGTATAAATCAAGAAAATGAACGCCAATGTGAGGTCATCATCTCATTACCTGCCCTGGATGTGACAATATTTTTTAATGTGTTAAACTGGCCATATTAATAACAAAAATGAATGCATAAAACATCCCCGGGCCTAATCTTCTCCTTCTTCTTCTATATATATAAAATCAGATTTTGCTAATTGAGTGGTGCAGTGGTAGAGTAGTATTGCTACTGTCTCGCAGTAATGTGACCAGGGTTCATGTCTTAAGTCCTCCCAGCACTGAGTTTACATGTTCTACCCATATCTGCTTGGGTTTCCTCCGGGTGCTCCAGTTTCCTCCCACAGTCTAAAAGACCTGCAGGTCTGGTGGATTGGTGATACTAAATGGACTATTGGTATGACTGTGTGGGTGTGTGTGTTCGTCCTGTCCAGGGTTTGTTCCTGCCTTGTACCTTATGCTTAGGCTTCAGTACCCCCTGTGACCCTGTTCAGGACTAAGCGGATTAGAAAATGACTGACTGACTGATTTTTCTAACTTCAAAATGAAACAGCTATATACTAGCCACATAATCTGTCTAAAACAGGTAATAGAATAAATCAAAAAATATTTTCTATCTCTTACACTACGTATACCTTCAATGCCTTTCCTCTGTATTTGTGTCTGTGAACGTCACCTAAGTAGCACTCCATTTCTCGAGTAAAGCCTGCTTTCTCAGTCATTATTTTTGAGGCACCTTTCTCACCTCCTGTCTGTATTTTATTTGCTGTCTTTGAAGGTGACTCTCTTTGTGTGCCTCTTACAAATTTTCTCCTCCACATACATTTCACACTTGCACTTCTTTTTTTGTAGCCAAAGTCAAATGAACCAATCATAACAAAGCCAAACTGACCATTCAGATTGCTCATGAGGACTGGACACACAGACCTTAGTATTTATTATATACAGTAATCCCTCCTCCATCGCGGGGGTTGCGTTCCAGAGCCACCCGCGAAATAAGAAAATCCGCGAAGTAGAAACCATATGTTCATGTGGTTATTTTTATATATTTTAAGCCCTTATAAACTCTCCCACACTATTATAAACATTTCACGCACAATTATACAGCATAAACCCTTTGTATTCTCTTAGATATTAGGTAAGATTCGTTGAAATTATGTATGTAAACACAGTAAAACCTAAATATTATTTTAAAGATATCGAGCGTCTCCAATATCACATATGTTACAGCCATTACGACAGACAGGCCACCATCAATAAATACGTACAATGCAAGAAAAATTGTATACAATAAAATGTGTGTACAGTGACACTAAACTATGTACATGTAATAAGTACTGTACGTAAATAATTAATTATGGTTACTCACCAACAATGACACGACGACTTGTCCGATAATGATGAGTTTAATTTTACTGCACAACAAAGGACAGCGTTACAGCTCTTCTAAAGGAGCCTCTTCAGGCGACTGTGTAGCACCGCCGTTGTTGTTCTTCCATCACTCTTCAATCCAAATCCCTAAAGCAGATTCCATCCAGATTACTGCCTTACAACGTCCACTTGCAACTCATTTTGCGCCCTGGTTAAAAGTCACTGCGGCCGTAGATCTTATATGCTTTTCCTCCTTTTTAAATAAAAAGAATCGTGGACTCATTTATGCTGTAATGGTGTCCTGCAGCGGTGTAGCTGTTTCCTTCCTTCAACATATCCAAAACTTTTACCTTTTCTGCAATCATTTGCATCTTCTGTTGGCGCTTGTGCACGTTAATGCTGAATGAGTGAGATTAGTACTTCCTGGTTAATGTAGCACTCCGTCGCTGAGCCAATCAGCAGCACACAGGAACTTAACCGCATGCTCTGATTGGGTAGCTTCTCATCCATCCACCAATAGAGTCCCTTGTTTCAATTCAAATGCGTCCCTTGTTTGAATTCAAATGGGCAAATCAACTGAGGAAGCACACGTACTGTAGACCGCAGACATCCGCGAAGCAGTGAAAAATCCGAGATATATATTCACATATGCTTACATTTAAAATCCGCGATGGAGTGAAGCCGCAAAAGACGAAGCGCGATATAGCGAGGGATCACTGTATATACAGTATATATATACAGTATATATATATATATTGTGGTGGATTGCCGGCTTATTTCTCCGGCCCTCACCCCCAGGCCGCCAGGAGGAGCTCTCCCAGCAGCGTGGACATGACCCGAGTTCCAGCAGGGCCTCATGGACTATGTAGTTTTTATACACAGCCCTGCTGGATACCTTGGGGGCCACCAGGCGTCACTGTAGGGGGGTCGTAGGCTCGCATGTGCCCTATAACCAGGGAGTATGTCACGGTCACGTGACAGGAAGAAACGACGTGCTCCCGGGTTGAAGAAAAGGACTGTTTACCCTGACCCGGAAGGGAAAAGGAACTGTGGACTGTTGAACGGGAACACCTCCGGGTCAGGATGTATAAAAGGACTCTGGGAAGCCCAGTACACTGAGCTGAGCTGGGAGGTAGGGTGGCAAAGTGTCTGGGCGAGGAGGATTGGTTTGTAGTGAGAGAATTGTAGTGTTTATGAGTGGGGTGTGGAGAGTGCTTTGTGCACGGTATTCTTATAAAATAAAGAATATTTATACTTTAACCTGGTCATCAGAGTGGTACCTGAGGGTTCAAGAAGTGGACAAAGCCTCTATCTGTCACAGTTGGAGTAGTCTCGGCAGGATTCTCTGGCCGTCGGGTTTGGCAGAGGACCTGGATTTAAATAAATTTTACTGTGGACAGAACCCTAAGAAGGTCCCTCTTGAAACTGCAGAGGTGAATATCCCACCCGCGACCAAGAGCGCTACAGCTGCGAGCCGTTATTTAAAGCAGACTATGGGGAAGAAATCTGGAAAGAAGAAGGGCAGTCCCGACTGGGTGAAGACCATGACGGACGCCGAATTAACCTGGACTTACCTGACTGGGTGTGAGGAGGACCGAGAGCCGATAAAGGCTGAACAAGCCCGAAGGGCGCAACAGCAGGGTTGCTGTCAGCCGTCGGCCGCGCCGGAATCCCTGTGATTATTATAGTGATTGATTATTGATTTATGAGTATTGTGGAGTGGAGGGTGCTTTGTGCACTGTTTATTGTTCAAATAAATTATATTTGGACTTTTACCTGGTGTCTGGAGTCAAGTCTGAGGGTTCAAGAGGACGACAGCGCCCTCTATCTGTCACAATATATATATTAAAGTGATGTACTGATGTATATATTTCATACAATTAGATGTCTCACAAAGGTAAGGCTTGTTTTAATAAAAAAGCAATGTCTTCAGTTCAATTCAAAGTTACATGTACAAAATGCAATGAAATTGCTCTGTGCCTGTTTGAACAACACAGAGGAGGTTACCACTGTCCTTGTCTGACAGCCCAAATTTTGCTGTGTAGGCTATGTGGAATACAACATCACAAAATAATATATAGTGGTGAGAAAGACAACCAAGTTTTCTTTTGCATATAGGTTAAATGATAGTAAAATTAATTTTACATGTACTAATATAGGTGTTTTTGAGTTTTGAAAGTTTGTTTGGAGAATGAAAGAAAGTAAAATTGCAATTAAGAGTTTGGCAACACCATATACCCCTTTTGGACATGTACAGTTTTCAGAAAAATATCTCAGTGAAAATAAATGGGAAAAAAGGTCTTTTGGAAAGTCAACATGGCAAAACCCAACAATGAGATAAAATGATGTACACTTAGAAAAAAAAGCAGTATTCCAGCAAGACAACAAAATTGTCATCCAAATTAAAGTAAAGTAAATGCTGTCACTGTAGTCTTAGATGAGATAATGCTTTGCCTGGTACAAAGCTTTGGGTGTTCTTCCATCATTCACAGCACTTTCCTAGCTGATGGAAATGTACAGTAGTTCCCACGTTAATCTAGGTTTTGGATTGCACCCCTCCATTACATCCCCTTTCCCCAATATGCAAATGGTCTATATTTTAAAAAGGACCAATGATAATGCACAAACAAATCTTTCTATTATAAAAAAAAATCTTGAGAGAGGGAGACAATATGTGATCTTCTTGGAAGACACTTTGACGTCACGCGAGACAAAGCAGTGAGACAAAAGGACAGCTGCTGTACAGGCTTTTAAATGATCGACGCACAGCGTGACAAGCAAAACACGCAGCTCGAAAGCGGCAGCAGCAGCAAGCCAGCAGCTGATCCGACCGCATCTGCTTAGTGTGTGTTCAGCCCCCCGCCTTCACAATGTGAGCAGCAGAGACGCAAAGTGGCAAAAGGACAGCTGCTGTACAGGCTTTTAAATAATCGACGCGCAGCGCGACAAGAAAAACATGCAGCTCGCCAGCAGCAAGACAACAGCTGATTTGACTGCAACTCCTTAGTGTGCATTCAGCCCTCCCCCCCCACCACAATGTGAGCAGAGTTATACGTCCCGCGAGAAAGACATTTAACCATGCCCGGGACTGGAAATAAAGGATAAAGAATTCAAAAATGTTGGGAGCGGTACACGTGCACAGCAGGTCTTCTCAGATCTTCTCGGAAGACACTTTGAAGTCCCGCAAGACTACTTGCATGGAAGACACTTTGAAGTCCCAGGAGACTACTTGCAAATCATGCCCTACTTGCAAACAATTTCTCGCAGACACTTTAATGTTCCACGAGACAAAGAAGTGAGACAAAAGGACAGCTGCTGTACAGACTTTTAAATAATCGGCGCTCAGCGCGACATGCAGATCACACAGCACGTTACAAGCAGCAGCAGCTGCTATACAGGCTTTTAAATGATCGACGTGAAGCGTGACATGCAGCACAGCACTAGAAGCCTTGGTATGGGGAAATAACTCATTCACTACAGCTTTATTACTGGCAAATATCAAGAAATAAAAAATGAATGAAATGAAAATAACAATCTCTTTAAATTGTATATCCGGTTAACCAAACCTGGGGGTTGGCGAGTGAAGCAAGCAGGGGACAGAGCCCCCTAGCTTTTTAAAAAATTAGTTTGACTTCTACAGCCACAGGGGACTGTACTTTCTCCGGTCCTGTTCACCCTATATACATCGGACTTCCAATACAACTCGGAGTCCTGCCACGTGCAAAAGTTCGCTAACAACACTGCTATCATGGGCTGCATCAGGAGTGGGCAGGAAGAGGAGTATAGGAACCTAATCAAGGACTTTGTTAAATGGTGCGACTCAAACCACCTACAACTGAACACCAGCAAAACCAAGGAGCTGTTGGTGGATTTTAGGAGGCCCAGGCCCCTCACGGACCCCGTGATCATCAGAGGTGACTGTGTGCAGAGGATGCAGACCTATAAATACATGGGAGTGCAGCTGGATGATAAATTGGACTGGACTGCCAATACTGATGCTCTGTGCAAGAGAGGACAGAGTTGGCTGTACTTCCTTAGAAGGCTGGCATCTTTCAACATCTGCAATAAGATGCTGCAGATGTTCTTTCAGACGGTTGTGGCGAGTACCCTCTTCTATGCGGTGGTGTGCTGAGGAGGCAGCATAAAGAAGAGGGACGCCTTACACCTGGACAAACTGGTGAGGAAGGCAGGCTCTACTGTAGGCACAGAGCGGGACAGTTTGACATACGTGGCAGAGCGACGGGCACTGAGCAGGCTCCTGTCAATCATGGAGAATCCACTGCATCCACTGAACAGTATCATCTCCAGACAGAGGAGCAGCTTCAGCGACAGACTGCAGTCAGTGTCCTGCTCCACTGACAGACTGAGGAGATTGTTCCTCCCCCACACTATGCGACTCTTCAGTTCCACTCAGGGTGGGTAAAAGTTAACATTATACAAATTTATTGTCTGTTATACCTGCAGTTTTATCACTCTTTAATTTAATATTGTTTTTTACCAATATGCTGCTGCTGAAGTATGTGAATTTCCCCTTGGGATTAATAAAGTATCTATCTATCTATCTATCTATAATAATAATAATAATAATAATAATAAATTTTATTTATATTGCACTTTATCTATCTATCTATCTATCTATCTATCTATCTATCTATCTATCTATCTATCTATCTATCTATCTATCTGATTGGTGAATAAACAGCTTATGATTTTATTAAAAGTTTTCTAGTCCCAATTGAGGAGAAGAACCTCTGATTTTAGCAACATGCATGCTCTCCATTGTAGACATGATATCATGATGCATCATGGAGCATGTGCAGTGTTGAGTATTGGGCCTGCAATATACTTTAATGCTTCCATTCTTGCCACTAAATCATACCAGACAGTATTACAATATTCTTGGCTCCCCATATTGTTGACTGATGTGCTTATTTTCAGATCTTGCAAAGTCATTTTTCAAGGTCTCATAGTGGATTGTATTACATGTATCTCTATTTGAAGGTATAGCATGGCCTTTAACGTCATACAGTCTTGGTAGCATAACGCAGCTTACTCATCTTGCGATCTCACTATCCAAATTCAATTATGTGTTTGTTACCCTTTACTATTCTATACCATTTTATTAACTTGATCTCTGAATTTATCAGAAAGCCTCTTTATAAAACATTTTTTTTTAAAAGATTCCTGGCCCAATGATCCTTGCAGATTGTGATAATTTATCCTGAAATTACAATGTTATGTTGTATCATATAGAAGGCAAAACACAGAAGCTGATCAGCTTAGACTCAATAAGACAGACTTAAATTAACTAATGTCTAAACACTAATGCAAATGACACCATTCCATTTTAATTTTATATAAAGTATAATTGTCATTGCAGATGTAAAATCTGCACATTCACTCTATTTCTACATGGGATTTCTTCTAAGTAATCCATATTTCTTCCCCTATACTATGTGTATGTTAGGCTGGCTGGTGCTTCCAAAGCAGTCCTGTATATATGAGTGGGTCTGCAATGGGTTGGAGTCCTGTCCAGCACTGTTTTCTGACTTCCATGTAGTGTTGCTCAGATAGGCTCTGGTCCAATACAATGCTGAACTGGACTGAAAAGGTTTTGTACTAATTTTGTAATGTTTTTGCTTACAAACATATGGTGTAATGTATACAGCATTTACTGTATGAAAAAGTGAGGAAAGAGAGAAATGCATGCAGACAAAGGAAGAATATGCAAACTCCACAACACCTGGGGCCTCATGTATAAACGGTGCGTACGCACAGAAATGTTGCGTACGAACCTTTCCACGCTCAAATCGCGATGTATAAAACCTAAACTTGGCGTAAAGCCACGCACATTTCCACGGTAACTCATTCCTTGGCGTACGCAATTTATCCGCCCGGTTTTGCAGACTGGCGGCACCCAGTGTCAAAGCAGTCCTACTGTTCCTGTGTGATCACCCTTTCTTTCTTAAATCCACATTCCTGGCGCGGCTTTATAAATACACTGAAATTAACTGCATATTGTTTATTAGTGTAATGCATCTGATTGTAATTAACCTGTAGCAATATAATGGTCCAGGGAATAGCCATAGTATTCCAAATACCATAACTGCTTTAGCGTTGTAACTCTCACTGCATCTTCTTTCAGCTGCTCCCGTTAAGGGTTGCCACAGCAGATCATCTTTTTCCACATTACTCTCACTGCACCACACGGAGTATTTATATCACTGTATCTGAGTGGGAAATCACAGCAGCAGCTGATTGGAAAGAGAATTATCGGTACACAGCATGAAGCAGATGCTGCCTGAGCCACAGCAAACGCTTTAGTCCCTGTACGGACTTCGCGGTTTAGAAACAGTTTCATCCCAAGAACTCTAAACGCACTAAATCAGTCCATCAAGTGCTCCTTGTAGAACTGTTTGTACTTATAAGTACAATTACCCCACTGTAAACTTGCACTACAGTTATAATATTGCACAACCTGCGCCACTTTATAAAGCGCGTATTTACATGTGATGACGGTATTCATTTCTAAGACGAAATGCAGCAAAACATGTTGATTATATTATACAGATAAAACTTTAACTTCATTTAAATAATCTGTATTGTTAATAATTAAACATGTGAGGACACGGTGCCGCAGCGCTAGCTAGTTCAGTAATTGTTCCTGCCTTGCGCTGTATTCTTGCTGGTGCTGACGCGACACAGGAAAGATAGACGGATATAATAATTAAACACGTACTACTAAGATATTTCAATGTTCCTTAAAAGTTTTGAAGAATCGAAAGTTCTAAGCTTACAGATGGCTTCACGTCTATTACATAGGTTATTGTGTGGCGATTGAGTTTTTGGAGAAAGAAAAGTAAGGACAGGAATTGGAGGTTAGTACGTTTGAAAGAGACAGTACTGCTGTGATAAATTATTTCATTGAAGGTTGCGCATGGCGCAGCAAGCCTCTTGCGTGAGACATGAACAAGCACTGCGCCACCGTGTTCCCATGTTTAATAACATGCTTTCATTCCTATCATCATGAAAAAGATATCTCGTATACATCTCAGTATTTTACTTATTCAGAGAGCTGTAATATCACGAATGTAATGGATTATGTGTTCTGTCGGAGAAAGAGAAAGCCCGTTTAAAAAGCAGGTAGTGCTTCATACACATAGAACACATAGAAGATCAAATACAGAACAAAGCATTTAACATGCCACTTTAGTTACAATGGGATTTGAGAAACTAGTAAATTAAACGATTTTAAGATGAAGTTTATGATGTTCTAATTTAATGGCAAAATAAACTACGTGATTAAAGTGGAAATTTCGAGATTAAAGTTGACATTTCGTGCTTTTTTCCCCACTGTGTGCCTTTTTTTTGTCTGTACCCTAATAAGCTTTCATATGACACTCAGACGGTGGGCTACGACTCGCTTTTTCACGGCGACTTTGATATGTGATTTCTTTTTTATTTCGGGAACTGTGCGACTTTGTGAAGTTGAGCCTTCGAGTTTCTCCGACACTCTGTCACTCGATCAGCTTCCTTTTGTTGATTATACCACTGTTTAAACCAACAAATAATACGTTTTTCCTTTGCCTCCACTTGGTATTCGCTGAAATTCTTATATTTTCTCCCGTGCTTTTCCCATTGTCTTTTCACAGAAGGCTATTTATATTGATTTGCATATTCAAAGAGGCGTAATTCTGGGAGGAGTTGGGGCGGGACAGAAGGCGTGTGCACGTGCGTTACTTTTCACGCAAATCGGGATTTATGTAGTGGAAAAACGTGAAAGTATGCGTGCGCACAGATTCCTGCATCTGGATTTTTCTGTGCGTACGCACAATCCCGCTTTTGTGCTTACGCCATGTTATAGTGTGAGTTCTACGCACGGCGTTATACATGAGGCCCCTGGAGAGTGGTTTCAAAACGAAAACACTAATTGTATGAAATAGCAGAACTACCTAGTCATCATGTCTCTTCTGAATAACGATGTTAAGATACTCTCTAAAGTTCAAGCCAGAAGATTAAGACAATGTTTCCTTCTGTAATAAATAATATCACAAGACCAAACAGGATTTATTAAAGGCAGATACTTAACTTCTAACCTTTGAAGTTTGTTTAATATAATATATTCACCCATTATATCTAACACCCTAGAGATCCTGTTATGTTTAGATGCAGAAAAAGCGTTTGATATGGTTGAATGGGACTACCTGTTCACCACATTGCACAAATCCGGGTTTGGCCCAAACACATGTGAATGGATGAAACTACTTTATACTAGTACAGAAGCCTCAGTTTGCATTAACAACATTATTTCAGACTACTTCAAACTAGACACCTTTGCTCTTTGCCAATGCCACTGATCCTCTCTGGCTGTATACTTTCGAAACACATCAGAGATATTGGGGATTCTCAGAGAGGGACTTTAACAGAAAATATCACTATATGCAGATGATATGGTACTGTATATATCAGACCCACAAAATTCTGTGTTAGCAGTCCTAAAAGCATTAGCAGATTTTCAACAGATTTCTGTACTTAAAAACAATTTGAATAAAAGTGTGCTTTTTCCAGTGAATTCTCTAGCATGTAATATCAGATTGGACACCTTCCCATTTATCTTAGCATATCAGTTTAAATACCTAGGGGTAAATATTACAAGTAAATATAAAGCTCTTTTTCAACAAAATTTTGCTGTCTGCATGGAAAAAGTTAAACAAGACGTGACTAGATGGTCTACCCTCCACCTTGCATTATCAGGGAGAATCAACATTTTTAAGATGACCATCCTTCCCAAGCTGCTCTTCCTATTTCAAAGCATCCCCATATACATTAACAAATCATTTTTGTAAGAAATTAGACTCAATCATAACTTCCTTTATTTGGAATTTGAAACATCCACTCATCCAAAGGGTGACTGTACAACAACCTAAAGCAGAAAGTGGCATGGCACTACTCAACTTTCAATTTTATTAATGGGAGGCAAATATACAAGCTATAAAAACTGTGGTTGCTGAAAGTCAGGAACAACAGGAGATGGACACCAATGTAGAGTAAAAAGCAATTTCTTTATTCTTGGTGAGCAGGAGGCCGCAGCAGTTGTCAGCTCAGATAGCTACAGACAGCCTCTCGTCAGCAGGGAATTTCCCTCTTTTTATACCCAGCTTGTTTATTAAACAAAAAAGAGGAAAAATGGCAGTTCAATTTGAGGTCATATATAGATCGTTATAGCTTGCGGTCACACCCTGGATTGGAATGTGCAGGAGCGCACAGAGTCATCAGCACACTCACAGTCTTAAGCAATACGTCCTTGTCAGCACCGCACACACACAAGACCAGTTGCAGCAATTCCTTATCCTAACTGTCACAGGGTGTGTGCAACTTCAGCAGTTTAAACAATACTTATTTCCTCATTCTTCGTACACACATAGCTTATACAATATCAAAGGTTACATAAAGTTACAAGAAATACATTCTTATAGCTTAATACCTACACATTTGTTCGGTTAATTTAACACATCCTTATTTAATGCCTAAGTGACACATTCCTATAATTCTATTAGTACCACACTTCTTATTATTCAGGAACACTGAAGCTTCTTAACTCCAAATATTCTTTCTCAAGACCTGGATATTGACACAAATTGATGAATATCCACAAGCCTGGTGTGAAATAGAAATAAAATCATGCAGTACTTCTTTATATTCCCTAGTCTGTGCCCAGTTAATACAAACTGCTGCCATTACACTAAAAATTCAATTACCATTCATTCTCTTAGAATATGGAATCAATGTAGGAAGCACTTTAAGACAGAAAAGCTTTTACCTATTGGACCGCTACATAACAACCACTTTTGTCCACCCTCTCAAACATATACACTATTCAATGTCTGGAAAATGTCTGGAATTAAAATACTTAGAGACTTGTACAAAGATAATGTCTTTGCATCCTTCGAACAATTACCCTTCAAATACAACTTCTTTTCAACATAATTCTTCCACTACTTTCAAGCTAGAAACTTTGTTAAAAGAACTTGCCCAATGCTTTTCACCTTCCACCTACTTCTATTAAAGAAGAATTATGGATCAGTCTCAAAGACTCAGATAGCATCTCTACAATTTATAAAAATATTTTAAAGTCTCTTCCTTTCAAAGACACCAGAGTACATTTGGGAAAGAATCTCTCACTTAATATTTCAGAAAAGGAGTGGAAGGTAGCCATGCACAGAATACACTCAAGCTCCACATGTGCAAAGCATTCAGTCATTCAACTTAAAATCTATTATCAAGCGCATTTATCTCATTTAAAATTGTCCACAATGATTCCAGGGCAAGATTCAACCTGTGAACGCTGCAATCTAGCTTCACTGGGCCACATGTTCAGGGAGTGCACCAAATTAAAAACATTTTGGACAAAAATCTTTGGATGACTATCAGACAGCCTTGGTGACACAATCACTCCTAATCCATTAACAGCTGTGTTTGGTGAAGTCCCAGACGGCCTTAAAGTTGAGAAGGACAAACAAACTTTAATTTCCTTTACTACACTACTACCATGTAGACTTATCTTGCTCAACTGGAAGAATCCCATCCGAATCCTCCCAGTCACTGATGTTATATATTACTTGAAATTGAAAAAAGTCAAATGCCCACTTAGAGGATCTGTTCAAAACATTTTTAAAATATGGCAGGATCTAATCAATAACATTTTAGAAAAAGCTCCCATTTCGGGGGAAAAGGACACCCTTATTTTCTTGCTCCTTTTATAGAGCAGCTTTGGTTTCTGGCTCCTCTCCCTTTCTCTTGGGTGGGGGTGAATTTTGCTTTGATTTGTTAAATTTGATTTGACGGTATGGAATGTTATCTGTTTCTAATTAAAATCAATAAAAATAAAAAAGAACTACCTACTCAACCACTGTGCTCTTTGGCTAATTTATTACATTCTACATTAAGACATGGTAAATTATGTTTACTTCAAAATTTTTATTTTGCACTTTTTAGTCCTATTAACAAAACTGTATCTACAGCAATTATCCCAAAAATTGCAGTTTTACACACTTTTACATTATACTGAATGGAATAGAAAGAAAGCATCTGATGAAGAACTACAGCGCCATTTTACAGAAAGAAGTCTGTAAATGGTTCTTTGTTTTGACTTTGTGAGAGGTACCGTAGTACAGATATCAACCTGCTACTTACTATTTTTGCATGTGAATTTAAAATTAATTTAAAAACACTATATTAGATAGAGCACAAAGTCATAATTAAATCAGTAATCTAGAGTAGCTTATTTCATGCACCACTGAAAACCATAATATTCTTTCACTTAAACAGAAAATTTCTTCTTTAACAAATGGGGAATAGCACACAGCAGAAATTTCAAGTAACAGCTGATCAAACACAAGCATAGCTTTCCTACCTGCATCATCATTTTGTAGTTCTGCTTCATTCCCCTCTTTTTGTTAAAGGAACAAATATCAAAAGCAAACCAAGGTGAAAAAAGCAAAAAACAGCAAAATTAAAATTAATAAAATACAAAAAGAAAGCAATAATATAAAATATTAGAAAGAGAAAAAAATCAATGTAATCATTTCTTCACATAATGCTGTTTACATATCTTAACATCAGGCTGTAAAACTTAAAAGCATAGAAATATCACAACAAAGCAATTTAGCATGATCACAGTGATAGATAATATACAATTGCAAACAAAAAGTCTGTGAATCCTTTGGAAATTGTTGATTTGTTTTATTAATTACTCTAAGAAATGTGCTCTGATCTTCAGTTACATCACAGTAATAGAAAAATACAATCTGCTTCAACTAATAACACAGATAATATTGTACTTCTTTTCATCAATACTGCTTTTATTGTTTAAACAATAATGATCCAGATTAGAAAAAGTATGCAAACCTCTAGTCTAATGATCTCTCCAAAAGCTAATTGCAGTTAGATGATCCAGTCAATGAGATGAGATTGGGGATGTAGGTTGGAGGTGCCCAGCCTATGAAAAGGCACACAAAGTTTGCTTACTGAAAAAGTCTGCTCTTCTCAAGAAAGATCTGTTCATGTGAACCATACCCCAATCAATGAAATATCAGTGGACCATAGAAGAAATACTGTATTGTAGAGATGCAGAAAACAAGAAAAAACTATAAAAGCATCTCCAAAGTCCTGGGTATCCATCAATCCACCATAAGACAATTTGACTACAAATGGACAGTGCTGTTGCTAAATAAGGAGTAAGAGCAAAGGACCTGCAGAAAACTCTAGAGCTTGCCAAAGTTTATTTATCAACTATAAGAACAAATCTGAACAAAAATGGAATTCAAAGAAGGATAACAGTACTCTCCAAAAGACCCCTTGCTGCATGTTTTAAGATGACAAAGAACCATGTGGAGGTTTTAGAACACCTCTGGGACAATGATACTTGCATGAAAAATAGGCGCTGCACAATAATACCATAAACGTTCCTAACCATGAAGCACACTGCAGGGAGCATCATGGTCTGGGGCTGGTCTGCTCTCTCATGGCATGGACAGATTACTATCATACAGGGAACAGTGGAATGAAAACTGTATCAAGAAATTTTACATAAGAATGTCAGGCTAGCAGTTCATCACCTGAACAGATGCCAAAAACAATAATTTGAAACACAGGAGTAAATCAACAATGGCTTAAACAGAAGGTGTTCTGGAATGGCCAAGTCAGAATCCAGACCTCAGATCAATTTAATGCTGTGAAATGACCTAAAGAGAGTTGTTCACACAAGGAATCCCACAGAAAATCATTGAACTGAAACATTTCTTTTAAGGAGGAATAATCTAAAATTCAGTACAAGACAGATCAGCAACTACAATAAACATTTGGTGAACTGTATTTCTACTAATGGAAGTTCTATAAGTTACTAAATACAATGCTTCACATATTTATTTAGGCCTGGACTGTGAATTATTAAATAAAATATTCAGTACTGACAAGAAGAAATAAAATTGTGCTTTATTAGTTTAAGAAGATTGTGTTTATCTATCATTGCAATTTAGTTGAATATCAGACCACATTTGTATGAGTAATTAATGTTGGAATTCAGGTCACCAATTAACCTAACTGTACGGATGTTGTACCTGAAATGCAGCAATGCTAACCACTGTGCAATGGTGCCTTCTTTCTTTATTTGTTAAACCACAGGTTAAAGTTTACTGAAGTATACGTACACGAAATGTTAGGTTCAACGTTATTAACAAAATACAGTCTTTCTAAAATGCACATGACTAGGACAAAATAAGTGAATTTAAAACAACATCTTGTTTCTTATTTTTGCATACTAAGGTTTTAGATGTTGTTCATCAAAACAAAGTTAGTGAATTACCTTTCAGTATATACCATTTATATTTATGACTATCCTACTAAACCTACACCTTGCTACTTAAAGGCATAATGTATTCTGTGTTTAAAGAACTGAATGAAGAAGCAACAGAACTGAAAAGGCAAAACAGAGTTGCACATACATGTATTATACTTTATACATACAGCATTATAGAAAGATGAAACTGATAAAGTCACACATTTATTTCCAAATAATTTGTTTTTGTTTATTATACATAATATTCCACTGCAAGAATTGTCAGTCAATCATTTCAAGCCTGCTTAGTCCTGAACAGGGTCACAGAGTTTTGCTGGAGCCTATCCCAGCTATCATAGGGCACAAGGCAGGAGCAAACCCTGGTCCATTGCGGAGCGAACACACTCTACACACTCCAACCACACATAGGGTCAATTTAGGACTACCAATTCACCTAATGAACCCCGGTCTACTTACTGCAAGGCTGCAGAGCTAAAACTGTGCCACCAGGCCAACCTGATAGAATTGTATTTGTCATAATTCCTGTCTTGAAGTGAGAACTCATGTCCACTGTTATAAAAACCAGTTTTTCATAGAAATCATTACATGTAAGTCATGCAATTTTACATCAGAAAATAGAATAGTCACCTTAAGTGTAATGTTACAATAGAATACAAAAGTGTACTACCACTTGTTTCATCTTTATCAATATGCATCTAAACAAATATAAAATGCAAACCTTGTATTTTCTCCTTGAAGGAAAAAATGTGTATGGCAAGAATATACAGTGTTTCATATACACTTGTTTCAATTAAAAGTCAGATGCTTCTCATTTTTTCAGTTCAAGATGACAGTTCTTCAGCAAACTGATTTTTTCCAACCCCTCTTACTAATTTTAACAAGGGATGCCAATAATAGTGGAGGGCACTGTAATGGTCTTATTTTGTTAAATTTAACTAGAAATACTTTTGTTGAATTTAAGAACATATTTTAAAGTAAACAACTGTTTATTTTTAAACTTGTCAAAAGGAGCCCCCACTGGCTTTCAATTCCATATCAATCAGAGAAAGACAGAACTGAAAAGAACTATTTGATCATAAGACACACTGAAACACAATTACTCAGAGCAATTACAACTTCAGTTAGGAGAATATCTTCAAAATGTAATGGAAAAAAGAGTTTCCCAAGGCAAAATATTGAGAAACTGGTTACCTGATTTTCCAAATGCAAGTAGCTTAAATTTTGAAGGTGTGTCATTTTTGAGCTTTTATAAACCATTAATATTGTTGATTTCTTTTTACTGATCAGTCATTTTGGATCTGCACGCTAGTCTCAGATCAAATCATGTGAGAAATTTTTATAAGAATGATTAAAAAACAAACCTTTCAGAATTTCAGAAACATTAAATACAATTTAATATTTTAAACAATGATACAAATTATTTCTTTTACTGTAGCACCACATATGTTTTATGGAAAATATTAGGCATTCATGATAAATATATATCTTTTCTTTTTATTTTGCATTTGTATAGAGAAAGCAAATCACATTTTTTCTAAGCAAGTGCATGAAAATAAAAAGCCTCCACAAAATAATGGCTCAATGGAAAAAATTTCATTGTGATAAATTAAGCTGTGTTTTTCCATAGGTTAGACACTGTCACACATGCATGTCAGAGGATCACCTTTTGTGCTCATCAGAGGTGTGTAATACCACTGTGGGACTAGAAAGGTCGCTGTTGCTAATATAATTTATTTTCTCATCTACAGAACCAAGAAGATGCCCAATGACGGCAACTGAACCTGCCCCTTGTGGGGCAGAGGGAGGCATCTCATTGGGACCTGAAACTGGCCACAGCACAAAACTCTGCCAAGAAGATGGAACTGGGAGCCACAACTGCCTTCACGATGGGGGGTTTTGACCTGAAGTCAGGCCGAACAATATTGATTGCACTTGAAATTCTTACCCAAATATGAGCCACAGTCAGGGAACATCTATATTAGTTCCCAGAAGCCAAGAAAGCAGGGGTTCAGCTGCAAACACAGTGCATGCTGGACCTAGGAGTCATTATGGAAAGCCACAGTCCTGGTCCAGATCTATATTTATGGTCTATAAACCCAGTAGCAGTTTGTGTTTCTGCAACAACTTCTGTTGGCTTAACCAAGTCTCCCATTCTGATGCCTTGACTTCCTTGAATGCTTAGGCAGCACCCAGTACTTGACCGCAAAACCTATTGGCAGATTCCCCTGATCGACGCGGTAAAGTAAAAGACTGAATTTAGTACCCCCAGTGACCACTGGCAGTACCTGCGTCCTACACTTTAGGCTACATGGGAAACCATTGAACTTCCTTGGGACTGGCCCTGGCAGCAGACAAAAAAGCAAGTACTAGCTTTATAAAGTTTGTACCCCAGTTTTCTGAGAAGGTTTTGTCTTTAACCTAGTTAAAGTACTAGGCACCTAATATAGTGGCATGGTCCCCAAAAATGGAGGCCACATTCTGTGACTTAAAAACAGCCCCAATGACAGTTGCTGTGCTAATCTCCTCTAACTTTTCTCAGCCCTTCCTCTTCCAGACCAACACCCTGTTACAATGGTCTTGGAATCATGCTGAGACAGGCTGTAAATGGAACTGAACACTCTGTAATGTACCTGCCAGAAACTGCTGTACCAGGAAATGAGCTATGCAGAAATTGAATGGGAGGCCCTTGCTATCAAATGAGAGATTTCCCAACACAGGTACTTCATCCTGAGGTAGGAGTTTACCTCAGAGACTGAATACGTGCCCCCTCCAGTGGTTGTGCTGGCACACTAACTCCAAGTCCTGGGTCACGCGGTGGTATTTCATCCTCCAACACTACAAATTCAACATGTGAATCCCTCCACGCAAATGCTAACACTCCCTTGGGGGTTGAGATAAAGGGGGAGCTGTGTTACACATAAGCGTCAAAGAATCACCTTCCGGGCTCATCAGACATATGTAATAACATTCTGGGTCAAGAGAAGGAGCTGTCACTAATGCTACTGTCTCTTTTCTTATCCACAGCACCGAGCAGACCCTCCTCTCACAACTGGATGTACCCCTAAGGTTACTGTTGCTTATTAATGTCCTATTTGCACCATTGTGCACCTGTTTTCTTTATTATTACCGGCATCAGATTAAATGGGATGAACTAATCATCACCCCAACAATTCTATGGACTCATTCAGTATCATCCTTTACCCACAACAAATAATTAAAAAAAAGTAGTTTATAGCATATTTATAATAAATATTAACCCTCTGGAGATGCCGGACAAGTTTAGAGTCATTTTGCCTTCTACTTCCGTTAATAACTCAATGCTACTTCATGACAGAAACAAATTAAAAACACAAACATAAACCTTAGAGAGTCCACTTTAAAAAATATATGATTTTTATAATTAGGTGAATTGGGCATCCTCTCCCTTTTTCCATAAACAGCAGAGTCTGTGCTGCAATGCACCCATCCATGCAGGAGGAGCCATATTGACATGTTAATAAACTGTAAAAGATCCCAGTCTCCACAGAGGAATTGGCTGTAGAGTATAATGCCCACTTGATCGTTATGCTGGTCATGTTTTCTTAAACTTGGCACACATCACATGGAGATGCGCAAGCTTGAGCTGTTAACACAATTTAGAATAGCCTTTAGCAATTTCACATAGCATATGGGGCTTTGTTAGGTGCACTCGATTTGGCTGATGCGAAAATGGCATTGTGTGCGGTGATGGCCCCATTGCCTTTTAAAATAAAGAAAAAAATATAGAAATGTATGTGTGTGCTGAGTACTATATGTTTGAAAGAATTCATTTCACAAATATTTCTGTATAACAGCGTCATGTATATTTTTGAGGTCTTTTTTCCCAACCAGGGCAAAGTAACAAGGCTTGCCATTCTCCTCAGTTTTTCACACACATGCTGATCACATTTGAAAACAAAGAGTAACTCACTAAAACTGACGTACATTCAAAAACAACACAAGCATTTTCATACTTAACTTATAAGGTGTAATCAGCGCATAGTGAAAAGCTATTCACTTTCTACGCCTGAATGCAAAATAAGATGTACGACGCTATGACTGTTTCCAAGGTTCTAGCCAGTTTGCATTGCCCCACTTTCTAACAGAACATGCAAAAGTGAAATGAACAGGAGAATGTGCAAAGTAATGAAGCTGTATTCATGATGTGACGAATAAAAGAAATCTATCATAACACAAACACTAATTTTATACTGAGGTTATGCAGATCACAGTTAAAGACTATGATATTTTTTATTTTTGGATTTATTTATCTTGTGCATATTCTTTTTCTACATTGAATGCAAAAGTAGATGAATGGTTCTCTTCTCCCTAATGCAGTAAATAAAACAATTCATCATAAGACAAATAATATTTCAATACTGAGCTTATAGCGTACTGTTCCAAAGAAGGTACGCACCCCTTCACCTAATGAGTACAGACTGGTGGCACTTATGTCACATTATGAAGACTTTTGAGAGACTGATCCTGGACTATATGAGTCCACTTGTGGTAGACCATCTGGACTCACTGCAGTTTGCCTATTGGACAAAGATTGGAGGGAAGGATGCAAAATCTCTGTAAGGCAGACAGCAATTTGTGAGACACAAGCACTGTGTTTCTAATACAGATGTAAGCAATACTGGAGCACCACAAGGAACTGTCCTGACTCATTTTCTGTTCTCTTTGTAAACCTCCAAATACAAGTATAACACTATGTCATGCAGACATTCTCAGATGATTCCTCACTTATGGGTGTACTGATAAGGGGAATTAGATAGAGTATAGCAGTCAGGTGGAGAATTGTGTTTCTTGTTGCAAAGAGTATTGTCTGCACCTTAACAACAGCAAAGCCAAAGAATTGGTTATTGACTTTTGCCACACCAAACCTACGCTGTGTCCAATCACTATTCAGGAAGTGGATGTAGCGGCGTTGCAAGTACTTGTGGGTTCGCACCAATGATAAGTTGGACTGGTGTTTAAACACATAGAAACTATATAAGAAATTGCAGAGCAGGCTCTTCTTCCTTAGGTAAGACTGCACTCCTTTAATGTGAGAAGTGGCATCCTTCACATCTTCTACAGTTCTTGCAATTTTGTACGCTGTGCTTTGTTGCGCTGGTAGAATCACTACAAGAGAGGCCCACCGAATTAACAAGGTAATTAAAAGGGCAGGCACAGTTATGGGAAACACTCTAGAACCCCTGGAGATAGTAGCAAAGAAGATAATTAAAACAAAACTGAGTGCCATTATGAACAGTGCTGTACATCCACTCTCTGACACACTAACACTGAGTACTTTCAGCCAACAAATTCTTCGCCAAAAGTATGTAAAGAAATGCTACAGGGGCTCCCTTATACGCACAGCAAACCACCTGAATAATGTCTCACTGTGACTGTGACTGCCATGTCAGAAATTTTCTTTTCTTGCTTTTAAAATTTTATAAATTTATATATATATATATGCTGCTCTAACCAATGTCTCTCTCATTCTTTCCCAGGGCATGAAGCGGAAGCGGAAGCAGAAGCAGACAATGGCCGACAGTGAGATGAATCGAGTTGCCATCGGTGTAGAAGAACTCCAAGCACTCGACAAACAGATTCAGAAATTCCTGTCCAGACGAAGGTACCTTAGGGATTTGAAGGCTCGGCTGCTGGATAAACCATCCTCGCCATCTGAAATCGACGTAACATCAACCCCGCATTGTGCCGATCAAGTAAGCTTCACCCCCGCGCCTCGTAGGAGCGACGACGATACCAACGAAGACCTCGGCGTGTTTCAGCTATGCAGGCAGGGGTTCAAGGCTAGAACACCTCCATCGGCACAGGTGAGCATCTTGACCCAGAACCGATTCGACCCTCTCTGCGTCCCCAGTTTGCCTTCAACCCCAGGTGATGTAATCGTAGTAGGTGATTCGATTGTTAGAAACCTCAATATCCATCCATCCATTTTCCAACCCGCTGAATCCGAACACAGGGTCACGGGGGTCTGCTGGAGCCAATCCCAGCCAACACAGGGCACAAGGCAGGGAACCAATCCCGGGCAGGGTGCCAACCCACCGCAGGTCACACACAAGCACATCCACACACCAAGCATACACTAGGGCCAATGTAGAATCGCCAATCCACCTAACCTGCATGTCTTTGGACTGTGGGAGGAAACCGGAGCGCCCGGAGGAAACCCACGCAGACACGGGGAGAACATGCAAACTCCACGCAGGGAGGACCCGGGAAGCGAACCCGGGTCCCCAGGTCTCCCAACTGCGAGGCAGCAGCGCTACCCACTGCGCCACCGTGCCGCCGAAACCTCAATATCGCATGCCCTAATCAGAAATCTTTTGTTTCTTGTTTTCCCGGTGCTCGTGTCCGAGATGTGATGAGACGTGCGCCGACAATCTACGAGAAGCACAAGAAGAGGGCAGTTGGATCCATTGTATTACACACCGGCGTAAACGACGTAAGGCACTGACAGTCGGAAATTCTCAAGGCTGACTTCACAGAACTAATTAAAGACACAAAGGAGAGGACCCCATCGGCAAAGATCTTCATTTCGGGTCCACTACCTCTCGTCAGACGATCAAATGAATACTACAGTCATCTGCTAGGATTAAACAACTGGCTGAAAGGCTTCTGCAAGAATCAAGACATCAGGTTCATCGACAACTGGGACCTCTTTTGGGAAAGGCCGCATTACTTCAAGCGGGATGGCCTGCATCCAAATAGATTCGGCACCCGGGTCCTCTCTGAAAACATCGCTAAGGTAATTCGTTTATCTTGACTATCTATTTCTACTCTTAACCCCTTCCGTAATGCTATTGCTGTGCTAGGACATGATAATTGCTTAACAAAGTCTTCCGTAAAAGTGCACAACATTAATACTCTAATAACCAATCTCAATGCACGTTGAAAATCTAGGCAATACGGCATAAACACCAATAATTTAATTACAATTACTACTTTAGATGAAAAATGTATTAAAACTATAAAAATAGACTATAGATTAAATAAAAAATACACACAGAGCGGCGCTAACAAAAATAACTTAGTTTCTGTTCCAAATATCAATACCGCACATAGTATTCATCTCTGCCCCTCCGAAACATTAAATATGGAACTATTAAATGTTAGAGCTTTAACTAACAAGACGTTTTTTTATCAACGATCTTTTTAGTGATAGAAAAATTGATTTTATTGCACTAAGTGAAACGTGGCTTAGCTCAGATGGCGCGGCTGTTTTAATCGAATCTGCACCTCCGGATTACAGTTTTACTTGTGTGGATCGCCAAGGAAACAGAGGCGGTGGCATAGCAAACATTTACTCAAGCTGGTTAAAGTGTAAAGATGTCAGTTTTGGTAAATTCAAGTCCTTTGAGTATCTCGCCATTGTTATTCATGGAGATTCTCACGTTCTAGTATTATCCGTGTATAGACCTCCTAAATTTAACGCGTCTTTCTTTGAGGAATTCTCTGACTTAATGTTAATTTTAATTACGAACTATGACACACTCTTAATAGTCGGCGACTTTAACTTTCATATTGATAATCAGTGTGACCAAAAAGTAAAAGAATTCATGAACCTCCTGGACTCTTTTGATTTAAGACAAGTTAGTTAATCAGCCTACACATAAAGCAGGTCATACGTTAGACTTAATAATTACTAAAGGACTAAAAGTTGATGTAAAGCAGGTCATTGATATTGGTCTATCAGACCATTTTCTTCTACTATTTAATATAGAAATATTGATAGAAAACATTTATGAGAATGCTTGAATGTAAAAAATGCTTCTTTGACTCATCATCAGCTTTAAAACTTACAAACATTCTAAGCAATCAGTCCGTTTATAGTGCCAACTATAATAGCGAGGATAATGTAAATAGTAAGGTGGAAAGATTTAATACTAAAGTGAGGGCTGCTGTAGACATAGTTGCACCTGAAAAGACATTAAAAAAAATCTTCTAGCATTGTTATACCATGGAAGACCCAAAGAGTGTCTGATTTAAAGAGAACATGCCGTACAGCTGAGCATAAATGGAGGAAAACTAAACTAACTATCCACTATGAAATATTAAAAGTTAAAATAACAGAATACAATAACACAGTCCGTCTTGAGAGGCGCTGCTATTTCTCTAAGATTATAAATAACAATGCTAGTAATCCCAGAGTCTTATTCTCGATGATTGATCATCTGCTAAACCCAGGTAACTCAAAGGAATGCCTCCAAAGTACTTCCAGTAAAACCTGTGAGGCTATTGCTGTATTTTTCAATCAAAAATTAATGATATTAGAAATAGCATAGTATATCTCCCCAACACTGAGGATCCTCCTAAGCCCCAGTACTCCGTTACAAACAAATTAAATTCTTTCACCAGGATAGATTTACCTGATTTACATAACATAATTTCTCAACTGAAACCCTCCACCTGCGTCCTTGACCCAATACCAACAAGTTTTTTCAAAGAAGTATCTGGCGTGCTAATTGATAATATTCTTGACATAGTAAATTCGTCATTAGATATGGGGGTCTTCCCAGACTGTCTTAAGACTGCTGTAGTTAAACCCCTACTTAAGAAAAATAATCTTGACCCCTCTGCTCTTGAAAATTTTAGACCCATCTCTAACCTGCCTTTCTAAGTAAAATTCTAGAGAAAGCAGTCATTATGCAGTTAAATGACCACCTCAATAAACATGCTATTCTTGAAAAAATTCAGTCAGGTTTTAGAACAAATCACAGCACAGAAACTGCACTCGTTAAAGTAGTAAATGACTTGCGGGTAAATGCAGACAGAGGCCATTTATCTGTTCTCATCCTCCTAGATCTGAGTGCCGCATTTGACACCATTGATCATAATATTCTTAGAAATAGCCTTAGTCAATGTGTGGGCCTCTCTGACAGTGTCTTAAATTGGTTTGAATCCTACCTGGCAGGGAGAAAATTCTTTGTTAGTTGTGGTAATTATACTTCGATGACACATGATATCCTATATGGTGTTCCACAAGGCTCTATCCTGGGTCCGCTGCTCTTCTCAATCTACATGCTTCCGTTAGGTCAGATTATCACAGGGCACAACGTGAGCTACCACAGCTATGCTGATAACACACAGCTGTACCTATCAATAGCACCTGATGACCCCGATTCTCTTGATTCACTAACACAATGTCTTACTTGTATTTCTGAATGGATGAAAAGTAATTTTCTAAAGCTAAATAAAGAGAAAACTGAAATTTTAGGGATTGGCAATAATGGATACAATGAGGCTATCAGAAATAAACTGGATGCATTAGGATTAAAAGTCAAGACGGAGGTATAAAACTTAGGGGTAACTGTTGACAGTAATCTGAATTTTAAATCGCATATTCATCAGACCACTAGGACAACATTTTTTCCACTTAAGAAACATAGCAAAAGTTAGACCTCTTATATCATTGAAAGATGCTGAGAAATTAGTTCACGCGTTTGTTTTCAGTCGACTAGATTACTGTAAAGCAATCCTCTCTGGAATACCCAAAAAAGACATAAATCATTTGCAACTAGTGCAGAATGCAGCTGCTAGAATCCTAACTAGGAAAAGAAAATCCAAGCACATTTCTCCAGTTTTGATGTCACTACACTGGTTACCTGTGTCATTCAGGATTGACTTTAAAATTCTGCTTATGGTTTACAAAGCCTTAAATAATCTTCCCCCATCTTATATATCGGAATGTCTGACATCTTATATTCCAAATCGTAACCTTAGATCCTCAAATGAGTATCTCCTTAGAATTCCAAGAGCAAAACTTAAAAGAAGTGGTGAGGCGGCCTTCTGCTGTTATGCACCTAAAATCTGGAATAGCCTGCCAATAGGAATTCACCAGGCTAATACAGTGGAGCACTTAAAAAAACTGCTGAAAACACATTATTTTAACATGGCTTTCTCATAACTTCATTTTAATTTAATCCTGATACTCTGTATATCCAATTCATTATAATAACTATTCATGGTGGCTCTAAAATCCGTACTAACCCCTACTCTCTCTTCTGTTTCTTTTTCCGGCTTCTTTGTGGTGGCGGCTTGCGCCACCACCATCTACTCAAAGCACTGTGATGTTCCAACATTGATGGATTAAAAGCCAGAAGTCTGCATGACCATCATCATCATCAAGTCCTTCCGTGACAACCCTAAATACAAGAGGACTATTTAATTTATGTTAAGTAGAATTCCCAGAGGGGACTGGGCAGTCTCGTGGCCTGGAACCCCTGCAGATTTTATTTTTTTCTCCAGCCGTCTGAAGTTTTTTTTTGTTTTTTCTGTCCTCCCTGGCCATCGGACCTTACTCTTATTCTATGTTAATTAATGTTGTCTTATTTTAATTTCTTACTTTGTCTTTTATTTTTCTTTTCTTCATTATGTAAAGCACTTTGAGCTACTTTTTTGTATGAAAATGTGCTATATAAATACATGTTGTTGTTGTTGTTGTCACACACGTGCACATGGGAGGCAGCTAAAGGGCTTAAGTAAGGGCAATTCCAAGTCAGACCGGGATGTGGTAGAGTGCACTGATTCTTTTTCTTGCTTTCCTGCTGACCATCCACGGGAAACTCCAACTGGCCCTCTTGATGTCACTTCCGGGTCCGAGCCTATGGCTGAAGACCCTTATTATGAGCCTGACCCATCTGACTTCACTTCCTGTCTTCCCCTTTAAAAGCCTCCACCTTTTCCCTATTACCTCAGTTTTGTTTTGGACTCGGTTTTGTGCACATCAGTGCCGTTATACATTTTGCAACTAAGCCACTGAGAGAGAAGCCTCTAAACAACATGCTAGTTTAACAGCTTTGTTTTCTTGATCAGCCTGGGTGGGTTTGTTAAATGATCTTAGGTATGAAGAATACACTCTTAATACATATTCAGGACACAGACACCATTTCTTCACTCATTGCCAGCTTTCCTGACATATCTTTCTACAATATATTTATGAACTCAAAGCCTAAAGGAACACACTTCAGTAATCAAAAAGCTCTGGTACAAATATCTATAGTACAGTATGATGACTAGTATGTGTTTCACAAAATGCCTGTACATGTTGAGAATTGCCATTTACAATTTTTGTAATTTTGGAGTAATTTCGAAGCAGAATAAATTCCTGAACTACTTATTGTTTGTATATTATTGTGGCTAAGTGTGTTCTGAAAATTAAAATATACAGTAATCCCTCGCTATATCGCGCTTCGCTTTTCACGGCTTCACTCCATCGCGGATTTTATATGTAAGCATATTTAAATATATATCGCAGATTTTTTGCTGGTTTGCGGATTTCTGCGGACAATGGGTCTTTTAATTTCTGGTACATGCTTCCTCAGTTGGTTTGCCCAGTTGATTTCATACAAGGGACGCTATTGGCAGATGGCTGAGAAGCTACCCAACTTACTTTTCTCTCACTCTTGCGCTGACTTTCTCTGATCCTGACGTAGGGGGATTGAGCAGGGGGGCTGTTCGCACACCTAGACTATACGGACGCTCGTCAAAAAATGCTGAAAGATTATCTTCACGTTGCTCCCTTCTGTGCAGCTGCTTCCTGAAGCGACATGCTGCACGGTGCTTCACATACTTAAAAGCTCGAAGGGCACGTATTGATTTTTGATTGAAAAACAAACTCTGTCTCTCTCTATCTCTCTCTGCTCCTGACGGAGGGGGTGTGAGCTACCGCCTTCAACAGCTTTGTGCCGCGGTACTTCGCATACTTAAAAGCCAAACAGCCCTACTGATTTGTTTGCTTTTCTCTATCTCTCTGACATAATCTGCTCCTGACGCGCACTCCTTTGAAGAGGAAGATATGTTTGCATTCTTTTAATTGTGAGACAGAACTGTCATCTCTGTCTTGTCATGGAGCACAGTTTAAACTCCACCCTTGCGGCCCGCTTCTTCTCTTCTTTCGTCTGCATCTTTTCATGTTAAAACTGATTAAGTCAGTGTTTGTGTTGCAGTTACTTAGTATGTTTTCTTTAATTTTTCACTTAAGCTGGCACTTAAGTCTTCAATCTGCCTCAAGAATGATTTAAGATATAAAGAGGCAGGGGGAGTGACAGTGAAGGTGGTAGTGATGAGAACGTCGCCCATACACATGTGCCACTGCCGAGAGTTGATTCTACAATAAAATAAAATAAAAATTAAAAGAGGAATAACTTTGGAGGTCAATAATCACCCCAAAAGCAGATAGTAGACGTCATGTAGTATATGTGTACCAAATTTCAGGTCAATAAGTCAAACGGTTTGCGAGCTGCTGGTGATTTTAAATCCTGGACAGACAAACGAACAGCCACAGTAGCGTATTATATATAAAGATAAAAGCGTCTCCCAAGCAAATAAATGTACATTTAAATGTAAAAGTAGAGAGGCAAAGCTGCACAAATTAGCCTAAAAGTGTTTGGAAACAATTTTTACAGCTGATAGTTTAAATTTTTAATTATTCAAGTTTTCATTTACAGTTGATATAAAGTGAACACATATCATTCTTCATAGTTACAGGGAGCTTGGAGAACTATTCCACAAGCAACAAGCACTGTGGCCTTGGCGCCCGCCCCAGAGTCCAGAGTCAAACGGACGCATGCGCACTGCGGCCTTGGCGCCCGCCCCAGAGTCCAGAGTCAAACGCAGCAGCATCCCAAAACGCGGTGGCGCCCGCCCCAGAGTCAAACGCAGCGGCTTCTCAAAACGCGGCGGCTTCCCAGAGTCAGTAGGTGGCGCCCAAACAACATGGATAAAAACAATGAACGAAGGCGCCCACACAAAGAAACCGCTTCAGTTCAAACCAGAGTCAGTAGGTGGCGCCCAAACAACATGGATAAAATCAATGAACGAAGGCGCCCACACAAAGAAACCGCTTTAGTTCAAATGGGGTTATTGAATTAAATGGAAACTTTACCATGCCTACGACCTGTGAACTAAACCTGAGGTAAAGCGTGCACGCCAGGTTGTAGAGCCGCCCGGACGCGATCGGCCACACCACCGCATATACGACGACACAGCCATAAAAAAACAAAAACGAGACTGCATGAAGAAAAACAATAACAGAAGCGCGTTGAAATGAACTGTCCCAGGACGCACCCACCCTCCATGATATTTCATCACGCACCGGCTTCCCCCCTGGGAATGGCCCATACTGCTTTCGCCTGTGTTGACAAATATTGCATCGGATTGGAACAGTGCACCCTGAGCCAAATCACCACCGCAAATGTGCCCAAATGTACGTGTTACATCTAGATGACGCAGTATATCAACCACAGAGCTAATAATGAGAAGCGTAGCTGAAGTCATAAACAATCACCCATTAGCAAACTCTATAAAAATGCTACATGAGGTTGAAAGAGAAGCCAATACAAAAGCAGAGGCGGACGGTTTGGCACCAACTACAATTGCCTTAGTGCTAATAAAGGACAAAGAACAGGATCCGAGACGATACAATGTTCCCATCGTTAATGAAGTGGCAATTGTGTTTCAAATTGATGACGGTGAGCCTCCGTTTCACCGCAATATTGTCATGCATTTACGTCCTGATGGAAACAAGGCGCCTACAACGCGCTTCTGAAACACCACAACCACATGAGTCACAGCTCCAAAAAGAAATTAAATGACATTTCCCAGGACGCACCCACCCTCCAGGAGGTGATTGCCATTCTGGGATTTGCGATTCTTTCGAGAATCGCGGGCTTGCTGGTAACAAGTAAGCAACAGTTTATCCACTGCAAGACACAGTCAAAGACGTTAGACAAACTGAGAGTCTCTAAATACATAACAAACTTAAATATGGAGTATACAGGCAGAAGCTGTACTAAAATAATAAAGCTAGGAATCAAACCAGGATACACAGACTTTGAGGTAGTATGTTACCCACTGTGAGACAAAATAGAGGAAGATCAGAAGCTCTTTTTTAATGTCCTGACTTATGCTGGTGTAGTGAGTTGTATTTTGTTCAGTTCAGTAAAATCCTCCTAAACTTACTATCATTACAACTACAAAGCATAAAATACTTTAAAAAGTAATGTATCAGAACAATAATGATGATGCTTTTAATAGGGATCATCAGACGTTATACACCATCAGCCTGTTAGTTTATTATTAGGCAATTTGTTTGCTTAAGTTAAAAAATGAGTTAAGTGCATGTTCAATAAAGTTTAAAACTTCTGAAAGCATGAGACCTTCTAATGTAATCACTTACAGTATTCACCTACGCTTTTCAAAATTTTAGCAAATCGATACTGAAAGGTTACTAAAGTACTATTGTGTAACTAATTTCTAATCTCTCATAACTCTAACATCCATCTATTCACCCATTTTTTTAACCCCCTTTTCCAGGGTCAGGTTGCAGGCAGCAGGAGCCAATGTTAGAAGTCATTGTGCATTTGGCTGGGACAAACCCAGGACAAGGCACTAGTAGGATATTTAACATTAGCCTTGAAATTCAGACATTGATTTTGGGGTTATCTTTTACCTACAAGCATACACTATAGGGCCACAAGCATTTGGAAACGCCTCCAAATTACTGAGTACAGGTGTTTCAGCTGAACACACTGTTAACAAATTCATAAAATCAAGCATATAGTCATTTAATCTCCACTTAAAAACACTGCCAGTAGAATGGGTGGCAATGTAGAAATCAGCAGCTTTAAATGTGGTTAGTTATTAGGTGCCACCAGTCAGTACATGATGCTAGATCTGTCCTGGTCAACTGTAAGTGCTACTACTTTGAAGAGGGTGTGTTTAGGAAGGATGACAGCTGAGCCAAAAAGTAGTAGACCATACAAATTCACAGAGCAGGGCTGTTGGGTGGTGAAGCGAAAAGTATGCAAAAAAATCACCTATCTTGTGCATCACTCACAACAGAGTTAAAAAAATGCCTTAGGAAGCAACATTAGCACAAGAGTTTCATGAAATGGGTTTCCATGGCTGAGGAGCTGCTCACAAGAATAAGATCACCATAGGCAATGCCAAGCCTCAGATGGAGTGGTGTAAAACACGCCAGTAGTGGACTTTGGAACAGTGGAACTGTATTTGAAGTGATGAATCATCTGAAGGAATAATACGATTTTGGCAGATACCAGGAGAATACTATGTTTCAGACTGCTCTACTGTAAAGTTTGGTGGAAGAGGGATAATGGTCTGGGGGTGTTTATCAGGGTTTGGACTAGGCCCCTTGGTACTAGTAAAGACAGACAGACAGACAGACAGACAGACAGACAGACAGACAGACAGACAGACAGACAGACAGACAGATAGATAGATAGATAGATAGATAGATAGATAGATAGATAGATAGATAGATACTTTATTAATCCCAAGGGGAAATTCACATACTCCAGCAGCAGCATACTGATAAAAACAATATTAAATTAAAGAGTGATAAAAATGCAGGTATAACAAACAGTAAGTTTGTATAATGTTAACATTTACCCCCCCGGGTGGAATTGAAGAGTCACATAGTGTGGCGGAGGAACGATCTCCTCAGTCTGTCAGTGGAGCAGGATAGTGACAGCAATCTATCGCTGAAGCTGCTCGTCTGTCTGGAGATGATACTGTTCAGTGGATGTAATGGATTCTCCATGATTGACAGGAGCCTGCTCAGTGCCCGTTGCTCTGCCACAGATGTTAAACTGTCCAGCTCCGTGCTTACAATAGAGTCTGCCTTCCTCACCAGTTTGTTCAGGCATGAGGTGTCCCTCTTCTTTATGCTGCCTCCCCAGCACACCACTGCGTAGAAGAGGGTGCTCGCCACAACCGTCTGATAGAACATCTGTAGCATCTTATTGCAGATGTTGAAGGATGCCAGCCTTCTAAGGAAGTATAGTCGGCTCTGTCTTCTCTTGTACAGAGCATCAGTAGTGGCAGTCCAGTCCAATTTATCATCCAGCTGCACTCCCAGGTATTTATAGGTCTGTACCCTCTGCACACAGTCACCTCTGACGATCACAGGGTCCATGAGTGGCCTGGTCCTCCTAAAATCCACCACCAGTTCCTTGGTTTTGCTGGTGTTCAGTTGTAGGTGGTTTGAGTCGCACCATTTAACAAAGTCCTTGATTAGGTTCCTATAATCCTCCTCCTGCCCACTCCTGATGCAGCCCACGATAGCAGTGTTGTCAGCGCACTTTTGCACGTGGCAGGACTCCGAGTTGTATTGGAAGTCCGATTTATATAGGCTGACCAGGACCAGAGAAAATACATTCCCCTGCAGCGCTCCTAAAGGGCACTGTTAATACTGAAGCACACAAAGACATTTTAGACAACTGTGCACCTCCAACTTTGCAGCAACAGTTTCGGGAATGCTATTTTGAATTCCAGCATGACTGTGCCCTGTGCACAAACCCAGGTCCATAAAGACATGGTTTGACCACTTAAGTGTTAGAGGAACTTGAGTGGCTTGCAAGGGGACCCAACCTCAACCCTATTGAATATCTTTGGGACAAATGGGAATGCTGACTGTGAGCCATGCCTTCTTGTCCAATGTCAATATCTGCCCTCACAAATGTTCTTTAGCTGAAAGGGCACAGATTCCTACAGACACACTCTAAAATTGTACTTAAAGCCTTCCTAGAGGAGTCACAAAGAGGGAACTAACTTCATATTAATACCCATGGTTTTGGAATGGGATGTCCAACAAGCTCATATAGATAGATAGATAGATAGATAGATAGATAGATAGATAGATAGATAGATAGATAGATAGATAGATAGATAGATAGATAGATAGATAGATAGATAGATAGATACTTATACTATAGCTGTGATGGTCAGGTGTCCAAAAATGTCTGGTCATGTGGTGTACCTGTCTCTGCTTGAAATACTGATTATCCAGGTATGATCCCACCCTTGTTGTTCAAACTGTTTTGTGCTGTATAAAGTAGGAATTCATCATCAAAAACAACTCAAAGTGCAGATTAGTTCTACTGATGACAAACACACACTTAGACAGTGTTCATGTCTACATTCACAGTCCTAGGAAGCGTATAATGCAATCAGACCATTTTGCAATGATCTTCAGGTTTTGGTAAATTTCCCTCATCGTAACTGGTGGTTGGATTAAATTCATGTTCAGTGAATTGAACAAGGTCTCTTAGCTTCCTCTTTTAATTAATTCATTCCTAGTTTACCTTTATAATGATGAAACTTTGCTCTATATGTTAAAAAACAAAAATCACAATGAATTTCTTTTAGTGGGAACTCCTTATGTTAATTTTACACCCAATACCTGAACCTGTTTTAACAATTTAAATTGTTAAAGGTGCTGAGGCTTACCATGGCAGCATCAGGCAAAAATCAATCACAGATAGGATAACAGGCTTCTCAGATTATTCTTGTGCAACACATCCATAATCAGGCTAAGAGGAGCCTGGCAGCCATAGCACCCAGGTTGAAAACTTCATTTAATAATAGGTCAAATAAAGAGTAGACATGCATAAGAATACAGGGAGATTGATGAAAGTCAAGATCATATAATAAAAGTTCACAAACAGCAGACCAAAGATAAACAACACAGGCACACTACAAAAACATATGCGTTAAGGTACACGACTCAGTAATGATAGAGGGGATTAGTGGCATTTTTCATATTATAAAGTCTACATGGGGTCAAGCATAATCTGTAGACCCTGACTGAAATTGGGTTCCTGGAGCAAGACTTGTTATTTTTCAGTGAGAATGTGGTGGAAGGTAGGTTCTGAGTACACAAATAGGCAAAGGAAAAGACTCAGAGTGTCAAACGTGCAAGCAGGAGAATTCTTTAGGGCTCGGGACAGGTAAGAAATACCAGAGACGGTGCTCTCGATAACACAAACTTCTTTTCCATTTGTAGTTCAGAGGAATGTTGTCAAGATAAGAAGTGATGGCATTTCCGGTTCTACATGTTCAAGCCTCTCTGGGAATCAGCACTTCAGCAACAGAAAGGTAGTCTTCAGATATGACTCCATGTGACTGAGCATCAGGGTGAGTTATGCCACCAACACCATATCCCTTTGCCATATAAGGAAAAGATTTGCGATCTGGTTCATGCAATTTTGTTGGGGATCATTTGGCGTCTGACAAAACCCTAGAACTGATTAAAATTCAATTTTATTGACTAGGGAAATCAAGCAAAATGACACCTTTTATTGGCTAACTAAAAAGTTTACAATATGCAAGCTTTCGAGGCAACTCAGGCCCCTTCTTCAGGCAAGATGAAAGGGCCTGAGTTGCCTTGAAAGCTTGCATATTGTAATCTTTTTAGATAGCCAATAAAAGGTGTCATTTTGCTTGACTTCTCACTACATTCACAATGGCTAACATGGCACAACACCCTAGTACTATTGACTGGAGATAAATTAAGAGGTACAAAGCCTCTTGAGCATCACATTCAGAATGTCAGCTACACCAAATTCCACTTAAAGAACATGCTTCATTAATGCCTATTGTAAAGGAAAGCACACATGGGCTGGTGTTCTGGCTGTAATTGGTTCCATTCCCTTAACCAGTCAGGAGGCCAATGTAACAGAGAGATTGAGCGAGGCTCTGTTTCAAAACTATATGCTTCCCCAACTCGCTAGATGGAACTATGTCATTATCGATATACCTTTGGCGCAGATAGGCGTGGATATTGTGGGTCAACTAAGGCGTTCCTCTCACTGATATAAGAATATATTGGTGCTTGTTGATTACACAACTTGTTATCCAAAGGCCATTCCCATGCAACAGGCTAATTCTAAACCTATATCTCAGGAACCAGTAGGGGTCCTTAAACATGTGGAAATCCTGAAAGAAGATTTAACTGACCAAGGAACTCCTTTTAAATAACAAAAATTCAGGGATGTTGCCAGACTTTTACATATTAAGTATCTCAAAGCATCTGTATAATCACCCTCAGACAGGTGGTTTAGTGTAGTGTTCCATTCAAACACTAAAAGAGATGTTGTACAGTTGTATGTTGTAATAAAAGTTGTACAGGAGAAAGGAAGAGACTGGGATTAGCTTATTCATTTAGTTTTGACTACATATCAGGAAGTGTCTCAGGCTTTGTGGGGGTGTTCTTCTTTTGAACGGTTTTATTGAAGACAGCCTAATAGTCATAAGGAGGGATGAGAGTCCAATAATTTATCTTTTTTTAATAATTTTGAATACATCATGGAGTTGCACGAATGGCTTACAAAAACTGACCCCACATGACATAACACATAGAGCATGTGCAAAGAGGGCAATCCAGGCTGTATAATAGTATCTATACTAATTAATAAAAGGCAAAGCCCTCACTGACTGACTGACTGACTGACTCACTCATCACTAATTCTCCAACTTCCCGTGTAGGTGGAAGGCTGAAATTTGGCAGGCTCATTCCTTACAGCTTACTTACAAAAGTTAGGCAGGTTTCATTTCGAAATTCTATGCGTAATGGTCATAACTGGAACCTGTTTTTTGTCCATATACTCTAATGGAGGAGGCGGAGTCACGTATCGCGTCATCACGTATTACGCCTCCTACGTAATCACGTGAAGTGAAAACAAGGATGAGATTTACAGCACGAGTCAAACGCGGGAACGAAGGTAAATGACGTTAATTGTTGAGTGTCTTTTAATACTTTGTAATTGTTGAGTGTCTTCTAATACTGTGTAAGCATACATATTAACAGATGTGCAATTAAACGTGTGCATTTATGGGGTGATTTCTCAGGCTTAACAGCTCGAAGTGATCACTCGAGTGAAGGCAGCTTCACAAAAAAACAGATCCTTAACAAACTGTTATTGGTATATTTTCCCTCAATTTTAAAAGGTTTTCTTTTCTTCTTACTAAAAATTTAAAAGCAGAACTTCACCGGTGTGAACCGCGGGGATTTGAGCGACTGACGCATACAGACATATTCATGAGTGCAGGTACTTTGGAAACAAAGCACCGTGTAAACCTAAAGTTTAAATTAAGTTCATAGACCTACAAAAGGTTGCCATTGATTTCAGGCAAGATTGCTTTTCTCCTGTACAACTATACGTTGCATTCTCAAGAGTGTGCTTGCACGGATTCGTCATATTACAACCGGAGTGCTGAACTGACAAACTGGTATACAAACAGAACAATCGTAAAAACAGGATTAAATAAAAAGGCTGCTTCCGTTGGCGAAGCAACGAAAAAGGAAGACCTTATATGACGTTCGTTTATAAAACAGCGGACAGGCTGTGTGAAGTCAGCTACACAAAAAAACAGATCCTTAACAAATTGTTAGTGGTATATTTTACCTCAATTTAAAAAGGTTTTCTTTTCTTCTTAATGTAGAGAAAAGCCAAGCAAAATGACACCTTTTCTTCTTAATAAAAGTTTAAAAGCAGTACTTCGCCGGTGCCAAGCGCGGGGATTTCAGCGACTGACACATACAGATATATTCATGAGTGCAATTGTTGAGTGTCTTTTAATACTGTGTAAGCATACATATTAACAGATGTGCAATTAAACGTGTGCATTTATGGGGTGATTTCTCAGGCTTAAAGCTCGAAGTGATCACTCGAGTGAAGGCAGCTTCACAAAAAAACAGATCCTTAACAAACTGTTATTTGTATATTTCACCTCAATTTTAAAAGGTTTTCTTTTCTTCTTAATAAAAATTTAAAAGCAGAACTTCGCCGGTGCAAAACCGCGGGGATTTGAGCGACTGACGCATACACACATATTCATGAGTGCAGGTACTTCGGAAACAAAGCACCGTGTAAACCTAAAGTTTAAATTAAGTTCATAGACCTACAAAAGGTTGCCATTGATTTCAGGCAAGATTGCTTTTCTCCTGTACAACTATACGTTGCATTCTCAAGAGTGTGCTTGCACGGATTCGTCATATTACAACTGGAGTGCTGAACTGACAAACTGGTATACAAACAGAACAATCGTAAAAACAGGATTAAATAAAAAAGGCTGCTTCCGTTGGCAAAGCAACGAAAAAGGAAGACCTTATATGACGTTCGTTTATAAAACAGCGGAAAGGCTGTGTGAAGTCAGCTACACAAAAAAACAGATCCTTAACAAATTGTTAGTGGTATATTTTACCTCAATTTAAAAAGGTTTACTTTTCTTGTTAATAAAAATTTTAAAGCAGTACTTATATATATATATACAGTATATATATATATATATATATATGTGTGTAGATATGTATATATATATATATGTGTAGATATGTATATATATATATATGTGTAAATATGTGTATATATATATATATATATATATATATATATATATATATATATATATATGTGTGTAGATATGTATATATATATATATGTATATGTGTAGATATGTATATATATATATATATATATATATATATGTATATATGTAGATATATATATATATAGATATGTAGATATATATATATATAGATATGTATATATATATATATATATATATATATATATATATATATATATATATGTAGATATGTATATATATGTAGATAAATAAATATACTGTATATATGTATATATATGTGTCTGTGTGTGTATATATGTATGTATGTATCTATGTATGTGTGTATATATATATGTATGTGTATATGTAAATATGTATATGTGTGTGTGTATGTATGTGCATATATATGTTGACATATGTATATATATATGTATATATATGTGGATGTGTATATGTGTATATATATATATATATATATGTATATATCTGTATATGTAGATATGTATATATATGTATATATGTGTATATATATATGTTTATGTGTGTGTGTGTATTATATATATATATATATATATATATATATATATGACAGCAACACTCATAACAATGACAACACAATTACATATACAGTATATATGTAGATATGTATATATATATATGTGTAAATGTATGTATGTATGTATGTATGTCTAGATAGATTTATATATATATATATATATGTAGATATGTATATATATATGTGTATATATATTTAGATATGTGTATATATATGTAGATATGTAAATACAGTATATATGTAGATATGTAAATATATATGTATATGTGTCTGTGTGTATATATATATATATATATATATATATATGTGTGTGTATATATGTATATATGTGTGTATATATATATATATATGTATGTGTATGTATGTGTATATGTATATATGTATATGTGTGTGTATGTACTGTATCTGTGTATATATATATATATATATGTATATATATGTGGATGTGTATATGTATATATATATATGTATATATATGTATATGTAGATATGTGTATATGTAGATATGTATATATGTATATGTATATTTATGTTTATGTGTGTGTATATTATATATATATAAGACAGCAACACTCATAACAATAACAACACAATTACATTGACAATCATGTTACGTTATTTTTAAAATGTTTCCTTTTCTTTTTCATAACCTCTTTAACACACTACTTCTCCGCTGCGAAGCGCGGGTATTTTGCTAGTAATGTATAACGGCGCTCCCAGCTTTATGGGAGTTTCAACCCGGAGAATGAGTAACGGTGCTGATTCTGTCATGTTTCAGTTAGCATTTCTTTCATAGTTAGGTTTCTTTTCTGTTTTGTCAATTTTTATGCCATTTAGTTATGTTAATGTTTCTTTTGTTTATTATGTGCATTATTCTTTGTTTTTGTCTGTTACTATAAAATGCCTTGCTTATGTACCATGTGTTTAAAGGGTGATTCCCCAGGAGGTGGGGCCACCTGCCAATCAATGCCAGGACTGCTTTCCACCTTATAAATTGGAGGGACCTCCATAGTTCCTGGCAGTTCAATTTGAATGCAGTAGGGAGTGAAGTGTTTACTTGTGTTTTACTGTGTTTGGTGCAATATCCTGGATTTTTTAACCTATGCTCTGTTTTTGACTTCACCTTGGGATTCTGTATCTGTTTCACTTAAGAATATATAAGAATATAACTCTTATAACTTTACAAGATGTTGAAAAATTAGTTCATGCTTTTGTTTTCAGTTGACTAGATTACTGTAATGCACTCCTTACAGGACTACCTAAGAAAGACATCAATCGGTTACAGTTAGTGCAGAATGTAGCAGCAAAAATCTTAACTAGAAAAAGAAAATCTGAGCACATTTCACCAGTTTTAGCATTGTTACATTGGTTACCCGTGTCATTTAGAATTGAATTTGAAATACTATTAATGGTTTACAAAGGCTTAATTAATCTCACCCTGTCCTATATCTTGGATTGTTTGTCCCCTTAGATTCCTAGTTGTAACACCTCAGATCTTCAAAATAAGGGCTGCTTATAATTCCAACAGCCAACCTGAAAAGAAGTTGTGAGGTGGCCTTTGTCTGTTATGCACCTAAAATTTAGGATATTTTACAAATATAAATTTACCAGGCTAATAATGTAGGCTGCAGGAAGAAGATCAGGAAGCACCTGGAGCACATCCGGGTGACGTATAAAAGAGGTTGCCTCACTCCACTCGGGAAGTCGGAGTCGGGTGGAAGAGGACAGAGGTTGCGAGTGAGGAGTTGGAGGCGGCAGAGAGAAGAAGAAGGAAGTCTAAAGGACTGTTATTAGTGATTGGTGCACTGTTGTTGTGTTGTGCAGGTGCACAGAAGAATAAAACACGTGTATTTTGGGACATTCTGTGTCTGCCTGTTTGTGTCCGGTTCCGAATATTCCACATGGGCTATTACTCAGCTGAGATATTACCACCTAGAGAGGGAATTCTCCTTGGTTACTGATCATGCTTCCTGGCATTGGCTAGAGTCTCACAACGAGAAAAATCCAAGAAGTATGAGGTGGAATTTGAATTTGCAGCCTGGCAAGTTCAAGGTTGTACATTTCAAGGGTCTTCTCTATGCCAATGTTTATGCTCTCTTCTGAGTTTACGATCTCTTGGTTAAATCTACTCGTCCTAGCAGGAAGGTAGCTATTTCAAGCATGTGCAGCCAGGAGACATGTTCAGGGCTCTGGATGGGTTAGCAATACCACCCAGGAATGAGAGGGGGTGCTCTAGATAATGCAAACTTCTTTTCCATTTGCAGTTCTGAAGGATGGTGGACAAATTCCAGAGGACAAGTAATGGCACTTCCAGTTCTATGCATCCAACGAGCACCCATTCATTGAATCAACACTTCAATACCAAACAGCATTAGAAAGAGGCAGTTATTTGATACATCACCATGTGACACAGCAGATCTCTCAGAAGCATGACTTCATTTTCTTGTTTTAGCACCCACAAGTGCTATTTACATTTGCTATTTTTCCTCCACCTTTATTAAACGGAGGCTTGCTGGTTCCCTAAAACTCTTTCATTGTCCTTGGATGTTTCAGTTTTTGCTGTAATATCTACCACAGAGAGTAAGTAAGACAAAATACAGACAGAGGGGATTGGGATTTAAGTGATATGCTGGAAAATTTAGAATGCAAAGTAGAAAGTAAAACTGGAAAAAATACTAATATTGTGAAAAAAATTAATGGCAGGTGTATTGAAAATGTCACTCAGGATACCAATACTATGCTGCAACCAAAATGGGAAGCAGCATGGCTCTCTCCAATTCTGAGCAATTGCTTCCTCAAAATTGGAAAATGGCTGTGGCAGCTTGGTATGCAGCAGAAAAGCTTTTCCACCAATTCATACTCATGTAAGCTGGTATGAGGCCAAAATAAAGATTTGTTGATTTTGAGGTAATATTCAAAACAGCTTTTCCAGACAGAACCATGATGTAGAAGTAGAAGGGTACAGCCACCTATGGCCAAGGAGAATAATAAACACCCAATGACAGAACAGTAAATCTGGATGCAAAACTTCACCACATTCTCTGAGGTTAATAATGAAAGAATTTGTTAGTGTCTCACATTGCAGAAAAGAATACATGTAAAATTTTTAATGGTAAGACCTTAAGGAAATAGGGAAAATTTAAATATTAACAATATTATAATGGGGAATATCATTTATTTTAATTATTGAAAGATTGGATTGAAATGTCAACACTAAATCACACTAAACAGATTCCCTTGTTTCACTAAAGATTTGAATATACTGTAGTTTAGACTAACAAATGAAGATTACAGGTCCATGGCATTTTAATCAATTGATGAATGTAATAATTGTGGGACTTGTCAAAATAAAACATTGATAACTTAGAGAAAAAGGGGAAGATTTGTATCAAAAGATTTCTGTAACCAGACACTGATTCAAAAGCAGAATAGGTTAAGTAAGTAAGACAGATTTAAAGGGATGTTACAGAATAATAAGAGAATATCATTCACTCAATGTATGAAGAAATTTGGTAAAAACATTAATTGATACATATAGGCAGGAACTTATTGTAATAGTAGGCTCTAGTAATATTGCAAATGGAAGAGGGATAGTGGACAGCCATGCCTCGAGTTATGTAAACATGAATGAATATAGAGTCTGAGATAATTGGAAGAAAAAACAAATTCCATACAGTAGTTATTTTCAGTTTTGATGATCAAATGCCTTTTCGTTATTATTGTGTATAATCTGTCATTTATAAACTATTTAACAAAGTTTTCTTCAGTACAAATTCCACATTTATTTACAGTATTTGCCTATGTGTTAAATATTTATTAAATTTTTGTTATTTACATATTAATATACAGCAACACTTATGTTACTGGCAGTCAGTACTGATTAAGCAGAATCAAAAAACAGACAGATAGCTTTGTTAATGTGAATTTGTTTCTGCAAATATCATTTACAGTTATATAGTAACTTGCAATGTAGTGTATTTTTTCACATGCCTGAATGTGTCTACATTTACATCACTCAAATCATTTTTCATTTATGCATATTAAGGCCCTGTGATCATCCCTGTTTTGGGCAAACATATACTTAAAAGGAAAGTTTTTTTGGCAGGCTTTGGTTTACTTTTGCTAGTGTAAGTTTTTAACCTAATCTTCTCTTTTTAAATAAATTTTCCTGAAAGAGATGAAAGAGTTTGGTGAGGAACTAGTGAAACTAGTGAACAGAGCTGACAAATAGCTCACATGTGAAAATGTTTTGCAAGATACAACTGAAAATAAAAATGTCTTTATGGAATAAAATATGAAAAAATAGCCAATCTGGAAATACAGATTATTTTCTTAAGCATTCACCATATGGTCAATATATATAATAATAATAGTAGTTAATACTACAGTCATTACATTTTATATGCTATTTATTCAGTGTGTTCACCATATTATAATGAATACCTATGTTGTTGCATGTTTGAGTATAATATAAGTATGACAGGGCTTACAATTTGTCATTTCCATATACAGCTAGGAAGACCATGAACCGGAAGAAGAATTTTGAACTCACTGCCAATACTAAAGACATCAATTGGCATTGACCAACATAGTTTAACTTCTTTATCAATTTTCCAAGAGAGGGTTTGCCATTAGATGTTCCAAAACTCTTTAATGTCTTTGGGCCTCCTTTGTTACATTTGTCAAATGTTGTAAAACGAAGCGAGTAGCATTAATGTTTCTATTAGAAATTTAACGAATAAAATGGGGCAGCAAGGGATGTTGAGACGCAAGGCACTGTAAGAATAAATTTTGTGGCAGAAAAAAATTAGGAATTGAATGTGTATCTAATTGGTGGTTCTGAGGCTAGGGATCTGCACCATCAATCAGAATGCTGTTGGTTTGCCAGAAATGACTCTTGAGCAAGGCCCTTAACCTGCAATTGCTTCATCCTGGGTATGACATTAATCTGCATCCAGCCCTAAAAGCAGGTCCTCCAGCAACAGGGAAAACTTTTGGGTTGGTGGCAGTATTGGCACTTTAGCCAATGTAAAAAAAAGAACCTCACACTGTTCCAGTG
The DNA here is from genome assembly GCF_900747795.2 of Erpetoichthys calabaricus. NCBI lineage: Eukaryota > Metazoa > Chordata > Cladistia > Polypteriformes > Polypteridae > Erpetoichthys > Erpetoichthys calabaricus. The sequence continues at coordinate 122,878,646 of NC_041406.2, read as the reverse complement.
TGGTTCTGAGGTGTCACCTGCTGCACTTGGGTCAAAATCCAGGTGGTTCGTTGTGTGGTGGGTGTAGCAATGGACTATTAGCACATGCTCCCAACCTCTTCCTCATAAATTAAAATTTAAATACATTATTTAGCACATTAACATAAACTACCAAGTTGCTGACAAATGAGTAATTATGTACATTGTACTTTGATCAATCCTTCCAATGGGGTCAATATTTTTTTATTAACTAGATTCAAATGAAAAATGTATGTGCAAAAATAAATTGATCAGTGATGATCACATAAATAGCAAATTAAAATTGGTTAACTTTGTGCTAAAAGTATGAGCAGAAAGTATAAAAAATAGAAGTAACAGACCTGAGTTTCCACACCTGAGGGAATCCATCTCTTCTGTGATCACACCATAAAATGGACAGACATAGACAAAGGAGATGGACGTGAGTAGATGCTTTCAGGAGGTGAGAACTGAAGGAGAAAATGGGCTAAACCAAGTTAGAGAAGAACAACACCATGTTAGAAGAAAGAAAGAAAGAAAGAAAGAAAGAAAGAAAGAAAGAAAGAAAGAAAGAAAGAAAGAAAGAAAGAAAGAAAGAAAGAAAGAAAGCGAACTAGATGTCTTAGGGAAAAATACGATCAGTGGCTGTTTTAGGAGATCTGGAGAATAGGATATCTGAAAAGGTAAATCATTTTTAGGAACTGTAGTTTCAGATAGGGAAGTCCAGACAACCACTGAATGGGAAAAAGAACACCTTGAAAAGTGAAAAAAGCAAGCCTATTACTGATATGTTCTTACTAAATCATGTAAATGTTTCAGGATTCATCTGCAAATTTAAAAAAGTCAAGTTTAGGGCACCATTAACCTAACTATAAGTTGTTATTGTGATGTTAGTAGAGGCAGTTTTTAGGTTGGATATGAAGAAGCAATTCATTCTTATCATTTTCTATGTGTAGATTCCAAACAACGCATATATTGGTCCTGCTATATGTTTTGTCAACTAAAAAGTTTCAGCCCCTATAGTCTATGCAACTTCACTAAATTTTAAGGACACAATTCTGAAGAGTTTGGTCTATATAGAACTTCAATTTTAAATATGTACACAGTAGCCTTTATTTGATTTAAATGCTAATATTTATCATTTTAGTCAAATCATTATTATTCACTAATAATAGTACAATAATTGTCAATAATTCATAGACATAGAACAGGTAAGCAGGGCTTCATCCTGGATGAAATGTTGACCTCAACTGGGCATTAGGTTCAGAAATAGAAGGAACATTTTGAGGAACTCTTAAATCTGGTGGGACTCCATCCTTGGAGGCAGTATGTGATGGATTGGTTGTGGCTTTGGGATAACTTCTGTGTCTGAGGTCATTGCAGTGATTACATCACACTTTAGCAGCAAGAAAACAAGAGCATAAGATCATCTGGAAAGCCACAAATCATTGGACATTATGGGGATGTTTTGATTAACATGCCCATTACTTTTTCATAGAAGGTATGGTAGTGCCTACTTTTTTTTTAAAAGGCTGAAAGCAGGGTGTACTTCAGTTACTAAAGGATCACACTCCTCAACTTCCCTTGGAAAGCAAATACATCCCCATGCTTGCAGACAGCAGCCTAATTGATGAATGGGTTACTCCAGAGTCATCAAATGGTTTGATTTTTGAGTGCTGTCCAAAAGTATTTCTCCATGGCTTCATCAAACCACCTACACACGAACCTTAGTTTTAGGTACTTCCACAGCTGCCATCCTTTTGGCCTTATACTACCTCTTAGTCCAGTAGGGAGATCCTCTTTTTTATATTATGTATAATGTACAGTACTGATTTATTGTACTCTACCTCATCTCTTCCTACTGAATGAATGTACTGTATCTCTTTGTGTACTCCACACTTAGCATCATTGTCGGAAACAGATTACTTTTCTTTTCTTTTATTAACTGAAGCATCTACTGAGTAGTATTAAAAAACTGAGAACTTCATCATCTCTCTCTAATCCAGCTTTCACCACTGCCACTTTTGAAGAGATAGTCAACAGAAGCGCTCTGCTATGGGAAGAAACAGAAATAGAAACCGCAAAAGTATGATTATTTTAAAGAATACAAGATAGGAAATAACCTATAGAGTAATCATTGCCAAGTTCCTAAAAGAAAATTAATAGCTTCCTCAAATGATAAACATCATCTTCCTCATCTTCATCATTCCTCATCTTCAAACCTAGTTACGAGTGCATACAATTTTAACACTGCAATCACTGCTGCTGTCAACCTAACCCCAATACATAAATAACATTGGTGTGATGATACTGAGTAGAAAGCACGGTGCCCTTCCATCTGTAGTAAACTAAATGTAGTAAAATTTCAGTAAAATTATCACAAATTATTAAACAATGTAATAACTTTTTTTTTAAATAGGTTCTTTTAAAATTCAGGAATAATACAATGAAAAATATAGGACATGCACATCAGCAATAAAATATCAATATATTAACTCCATGCTGGTTAATAATGTAGTAAATAAAAGAAACTGAGTTTTTAAGTAAAATGCTCTTTAAAATAGACAGAGAAAGCCTGCATTTCTCCTTATGCATTACCAAAGAAACATCACAATTCATGCTACGTGCACTTTTATTGAGTGTTCATTATTAAAAAGACACTTCTACAACTATCCCTTAAGTGTTGCAGTCAAGTTGCAATTAATATTGCTTTAAACAACTTTCTGCATTACTTTTATGCAGACCTTACTTACTGTATATACTGTATGTAGCATCTTTTTATACTTTAACTACCTTTTATTTCAATTGTTTTTGTTTCCATAAATTTGAATTTTTATCACTAAACAGCATATAAGCTCTTCCTTTTGTTATGGAGTAATGCTTTTTAGGTTAATTGCTTTTCTAAAAAGCACACATAAGATATTTGAAACTGTTTTTCAAAATAACATTCAGAGGAAATAGTTGAGCTTGAACTTGAAACCTGTGGATATATTAAGAGTAACAGAAAAGTGTCAGCCATGTACTTTATTATATAATTTTTTATAAGGCAAGCTAAGCTGTTACTTGAACCAGTTTTGGTGTAATATTAGTAATTGTGATTTTGAAAAATGTGAGTACATAGCTTTTTGTCACTTTTATCTTGAAATTACACAGGGAATATAAATATTGAGTTTTGTCAAAATATATATAAATTGCTCCATTCAATTGCTGTATAACCTTTATCTATTTTCTGGAAAGAGCACAATATAATGCATGTATTACTCAGAGAAACATTATTGCATAAATCATACATACAGTACACTTTAGGACTCAAATGCAAAGGTAAATAAAATACAGAAGTCTTTACTTTTTACTCCAAATTTTGTAATAGTGTAATCTATACTTAGATAATAAACAGTTATACATATATTTATGGATGCAAGTTGTATGGCCCTGGGAAATGCTTATTGCAAATGAATATATTAATGAGTATATATTTTGTTTTAACTGAAATTCACTTTGGCATCTTCTTACTGCCATGATATTTCTTAAAAGACCTGTTAAAAGCAAAAAAAGGAACTGGTTGCCACCTACTATACTTACAAACTTATCTTAATTTCAGGCTATAAACTACAACTAATTGGCACTTAAAATATATATTATTGGATTCTAATTACAATATACTATGAACACAAGTAAAGCTACAGACAAATATAAAGACCATAAGCATAAATACAAAGGGGCAGTTGCAACTGTCATCTTTCTCCAATTAACTATTTCCAGGTCTAATGTTGCTTTGGGTAAATAAGGGGGAAAAACATGGGAAAACAATGGCCTTTGTCAGTTTTGTAATACTAACAAAGCTACTAGAGAACTAAAATGTGTTTTATGAAAATTCATGCAAGACTTTTCATAAGGTATAAAGTCCAAAACCAATAATAAAATATTTTACTCTTAATATTACAATTATCATTAGAAAGTTCCACTTGTTTGAGTCAACATAAACTAAGATCAGTCATTCTGTACATAATGATATTTACATAGGTTGAAGTCTAAATTATAAAGAGGGTACATATTTAAGTGTTTAATTTAATGAAGCCCACAGTGCCATTAGCCTGGAAGAGCTGAGCAAGCACACTACACACTACACACACTACTCTCACCATTGAAAGAAAGAAAGAAAGAAAGAAAGAAAGAAAGAAAGAAAGAAAGAAAGAAAGAAAGAAAGAAAGAAACTGCACTAAACACTACTGCATTAAAGCATGAGTTCTAGGCTTGACATGGCCCAAGCACATGCTTTGCTTTGCACAGCTTTCCACACCCTAACAAACCTGTCTCAGAATGGCGTTTCTGTTTCATCTTGCCATCAGACACTGTGCCATTCACATTTCTCTGCTGGTCTTCCCAGGTTACTTCTGATATAAACCAAAAGGAAAGATGACCCATCATGTACAAAAGGAATCAAAAACATACACTATACTGCAAAGCACTCTCTTTAAACAATTGCTGCTATAGACTTCTTCCTTTCAGTTTTATAAGACACTTTACTAAAAGCATTTTGTTTGATTTCACCCAGCCTATGCTGGACTCAATCCATCTAAACTGTCATATACAGTACATTTTTTACTTCTTGTAGCTAAGCACTTGAAAAACTGGTATTTCCTTTTTTCATTAAACAAAGATATCAGGTATTATCAAAAAAGATAAACAAGATTCAAGATTTTTGTATATATCAAAAAAGATACAAAAGTGAACATGAAATACTTTCAAACTAGCACAGAAAAGTCCATCAGTGCATAGCTTACAGCATGCCTAAATTTTCCTGCTGACAATCACAGGGAGCCAATACCTACACTGATATCAATTAGGTCAAGTCTTTTTACCTATCAAAGCAACAGTGTTCTGAATAAATGACAGATATAAATGATTAGTATAAGATAACCCATTTACTCCTGAATTCTAAATGCTTTACACTGCACACAGAGTTATCCTTTGCCTTTCAGGTCTACATTAGGTGTATAGTATTTTTGATTTTACAAACAGGTGCTTAGTTTGACAGTCTCATACAATATCAGACCTACTTAGTTCAATTCTATGCCACAGAGGACCAAAGCCAATTCCAGCAGCACTGGGCGCAAGCCAGGAAACACTCCTGAACAGGGTGCTAGCCAGTTTCAAAGTGAAATTCCATGTCTTACTATAACAAGAATTTTAGCAGAAAGGTGCAAATGGGATGAATAATTTATAAGAGATTATTTTGTGCAATGATAAAACAAGTCAGACTACATACTATCTAACAGTAAAACTAATAACAAATATGGTCAATGATTACCTTATATGTACTAATATCACAATATGCCATTGGTAAGGCAACACATATTAACAATTTAAATAGTATGAACAGAAAAAAATAATGGGTTTCCATAAAACCTATGGTTCAAGATAGACACAAGCTCTTTTCTCTATCTCACTTAATTCTATCACTATCTTCCAGACACCTTGCAAGATAAGTGCTAACCAGATCAGAAACGTTCATATGTGAAACAAAACTATGTCTCAGTTTTTTTAATTTCATTCATTAAAAGCAAGTAACATTCCATACAATTAAGTAAAATTTAGCAAAACTAAATTAAATTCAATCCTCACCCAAGAGAAAGAGAGAAACTCCAACAGCCAGAGTAAGACTTTAAGAGTAGAAAAGAGGAAAGAGAATCCTTTTCCCCAATGTAAATGCTTATTTTAAAATGTTATTGATTAGATCCTCCAAGTGAGAATTAGATTTTTTTTCCAATTTCAATTGAATTAACAGAGGTGGGCTAGGATTCTTCCAGTTGACCAAGATAAGTTTATGTGCTAGTAGTGAAGTAAAGGCAATTACAGTCTGTTTGTCCTTCTCTACTTTAAGCCCATCTGGGAGTACACCAAACACTGTTGTTAATAGATTAGGAGGGATTGTGACACCAAGGCCGTCTGATAGGCATTTAAAAATGTTGGTCCAGAATGATATCAAATTGGTTCATGCCCAAAACATGTCACCCAGTGAGACTGGAACTCGACTGTAATGTTCGTAGGTTGGATCTTGCCATGGAAACATTTGGACAATTTTAAATGAGATAGATGTGCTCGATAAATTATTTTAAGTTGAATAATTATATGCTTTACACATATGGAGCTACAGTGAATTCTGTGTATGGCTGCCTTCCGCCCCTTTTCTGAAAGAGAGATCCTTTTCCCAATGTACTCTGAGATCTCTGAAAGGAAGGGACTTAAAAATGTTTTGATATATTATGGAAATGCTGTCTTCAGGCTTCAAGACTGATCAGATATTTCATCTGGAACAGAAGTAGTTGGGAGGTGTGTAAAATTGGGCAGATTTCATTTATCAAACTTTCTAATTTGGAAATAATGGAAAATTGTGTTCATGGGAAGGTAAATTATTCGTAGGATGCAAAAACATTGTCTATATACAAATCTCTAAATGATTTAATTCCATATGTTTTTCTAAACATTAAAAACTGTGTAAGTTTGAGGCAAAGATAAAAGCTTCTCTATCTTGAAGTGCTTCCTACATTAGTTCAATATTCTGAGTAAATGAAGGACACTTGGGTTGTTAGTATATTGACAATAATATTTTTTTTAAAGTATGTATGTTCAAAGCAGCATCTCACTTCCATCAAAGGACTTCCAAGAGATTTCACATCACATAATACACAAGACAAAAAAAAGAAAATTTATTTCGTAATGAAATTTAACTGTCATTTTTACACTGAGACTAGTTATAAGCTAGTTAGTTCATTCAATTTTAACCCATCTATCCATTTCTTAACTTGTTTATTCGAGTTCAGAATCAAAGATCGCATACACTGACCGCAACATAAATGTCTCTGTATTTAAATAACTTTGAAAAATAAAAATGAAAGAAATTACATCCATCCATCCATTTTCCAACCCGCTGAATCCGAACACAGGGTACATTTAAAACACAAATAAAAATAAGTATGCCTGCCATTTGTATTGAAGAAATTATTGATGTCTGAAAACACTTTAAATTACAGAATAAGGTCATAAGCAGCTATAGAACATAAAAAAAATCCCACAAGCATGAAAATTATGCAGTTTCTTCATTGGTAACAGCAGTGGGAAACTGTAACAGTCCATTGTTTAACATGTGTACAAATTAATATTTTCATTTTCCATTCACTTAGTCACTTAGTTCAATTCCTTAACCATTTTTATCTGCTGGTGCATTAAGCTTCACAACATCACAGAAAGTCATGTTAATAATACCAAGAATATTTTGTTTTTTTTAACTCATTAAGTTGATATTCTTTTGACATATTTGTCTTGTACACGTTTACCTGAATGTTTTATACTTGGAGAGTAGACTAGTTATGTTAGTTACTTAAGATCATACAATGAACAAGGGAAAGGAACTGAACTGAGTACCTTGATGTTTAAAATACTATGCTTAGCTCCTACACAACACTGCCTATATTAAATCATGCCTATATTAAATGTTATTTTTATCTTGACAAAATATTCATCTGTCTATTAAATTTACCTCATTCCAGTTAAGGGGTTAAAAGTAGCTAAATCAAATGTGCATAAATAATAAAAAAAATGAAAATGAATGTATTAAAATAAAATAGACTTGCAACTGATAGGTAGAACCAAATAGACCTTTTTTAGTAAGTGTGAGTTATGAGTGTGAAATGAGACACTCTGCCATTTGTTTTTTAGGGCTGGATCTTGCCTCACGTCAAATAGAATGAGGATATGACCAAATCCCTAAGGGAACCTTTAGCCAATACTTAAATAAATGCTAGGCTACAAGGTAAAAAATCTAATTTAATGATTTTGTTTAATTTTCTAAAGTAGAAACATAATTTAATATGACGTACTGACAGAAAAAAAACAGTAATTACTTCAACTTATTATTTTATGACCTGAAACATTTGTGTTTAGAGTGCACTGTAGTGCAATAACAAGATAAACTGCATTGAAAATTGGACTCACTAATGAGTTGAAAATTAGTAAATCCAACACACATATTGAAAAATAATTCCTTGATGTTTCTACTAGTCTTGCCAATAGTACAGCTGCATGCTCTTTGCGCACTTGTTTTTTTTAGTGTTCTCTAACTTCTTGTGACAGATTGTCTATTTGTGTATCTATCCTTTAATTCATAATGTATTCAGGCTTCCATGTTTTGTTCAATAAGAAGGCAAATTGCAATCTTTTTAATTTATCATTTGTTCAAAATTCTTCATTTATTGGTGACCTCATTTTGTCTGAGCATGGCAATTACGGTAAAAAATGTCGTATGAAATATATTTTTGAATTTTAATATTTTGATATCCTTTTTACTTCACTGACTCATCTGTATACCCAGAGTGAAACACATATATCCTTCACTGCTCTGAACAGAAACCCTAGTTAAAGGGAATGTTTTGCTACAGTGGTATGAATTTCTCACCTGGTCAAACCTTTTCTAGTAAAGCCTCTGGAAATAGTTAAAAACTAATGAAAAGAGTCTGTGCACCTCTCTCACCATACCTTGGTAGGAAACCCACTCCAAGTTTGTTGACAGCTTGTGTTCTAAAAATAAAACACAGCACACACAACAAATAAATAAAAAGGTCTAGGCTAAGTTTTGTCATTCAGAAAAAATCTACAGTTAAAACCAAAGAAAAGCACCACATATCACAATTTGTATTCTAAAATGTAAATCACAACACACAAGGAAAGGTCTAACCTAACTTTATCACTGAGTAGAACATACAGTTTAAGCCAAAAAATCCAATCTGGGAGTTGGTCTCGTCCGTTATAGGAGATGGACGTCTGAAGCGGAGCTCCGCTAGCAGCGGCTTAATTTTCCCACGTATTTCATATTATTTAGAGGTATCCTGTATTTAACCCAATCCAAGGAACTTCCACTACAATATATAAGCATGAGTAGCAAGAAGAGAAGTCAGAAAGAACCGGAAAAGAAACTTAAAGCTGCATGAAAGTCTGGACAGACCTCCGGCCCGAGTGCGAGGTATGGTCTCTCGGAGACTGACCTGGAACAGGCAGACGAATGCGCAGATTTCCTAGGACCACGCTCCACTGTACAGTCTCCAGTCGAGAGTGAAAATGGGAGTGAAGGTGCAAGTAATACAGGTACGATGGATTGCCGATTTCTGAGGATCATTCGAGACTAGAAAAGGCCCTGCAGTACGTGCTCTCATCTACTCATCGCGAGCCCGCAGCATCTGCTGTAACAGGAGCTGCAATCCCACTTGCGGAGCAAGACAGCCAAAGTGAACTGTCTGAACTGAGAGAGATGATGAAAGAGATGATCTCTACACTGGCCACTGCCACGGCTACAGCAATAAGTGAGCTTAAGAAGGAGCTTAAGAAGGATAACAAAGACCGGGAAATGCGTCTATTTAAACGTTTTGATGTGACCTTTAAAGGCTTAGTGGAGAAACTAGACGAACACATTGAAGAAAATAGATCCAAACTGAAAAAACTTGCCACTCAGATAAATGACGTTACAGATCAGCTGGAGGTCGTTAAGCAGGCATTCACGGCTCGAGTTGAAACAGCGGAACAACTGGCATCTAACGCAGATGAAAAAACTACAGTTGCGAATTCCGAATGCAAAAAACTTGGAAACAGACTTGCGGCCCTGGAAGATGGGCGCAGAAGAAATAATATAAGAATTGAAGGTATAACTGAGAAACGAGAAAGCTCAAACCCAGTGAAATTTGCAGTAGAATTACTCTCTAAAATAATTGGAGATGACTTTAAATTAGATACCGAGATAGCAGCAGCTTATTGCATACTCTGATCAAGCACCTTTAAACCTAGGTCTTTTATTGTCCGCTTTGAACAATTACGATGTAAGCTTGATGTGATGGCACTTCTCAGACACAAGCAAGAGATTATATTTGAAAATGATCTTATTCGTATTTTCCCCGACTTCTCACCATTAACAGCTGCAAAACGCACAGCCTACTTTAACATTAAAAAGCTGCTACAGAAAGCCGATATCAAAAACAGCCTCATGTATCCCGCCAAACTGAAAGTGGAAGTTCAAGACCAATATTATGTATTTTCAAGCAAGGAGGAAGCTGAAAAGGAATTAAAGAAGCTGTTCCCGACACTCTTTTGAAAGTCAATAAGGAGCCGTATTCTGTCATGGCATGGGAAGGACCTATCATTTTCTGTCGGATCCACTTATAAAGAGACTGGTATTATAATTATACATCCTTTTCTTTAATTGGACACTATATGTTTATGTCTTAATTACAGTTATAGACGTGAATGTGTGGAAGTAATTAAAGTAGGGTTTGTTTTTTTTTTTTTTACTACCCTAAAGTAGAATGTTTAACATCATACCCTTGGTTTATTGCTATTTCTACTATTGCATTAGGATCTACTATGTTTATCCTAGACTACTTTTTAAAATCATTCCCAGGGTTCATTATTTTATTATCTTAATATCTTAAAATTGCTGAAGATTATTTTAAGATTACGGACTGTTAATGATTATATTTTTGGGAGATAGTATTTAGACTTCAGCTGCAATAAATATCTCTACCTTGTTTTAATTCTCAAACGCCACTGCGCGGGGGGTGGGGCTTGTTTTGTTTTGGATGTGCTCTGTCTCTTTGTATGTCAGAGGACTGGGACATTGCAAAGTGGGATCAAGCCTCATGAGGGGAGGCAAAATAGGGGGGTGGGGGATAAAGGGGGGAGAGAAGGAGAGCAGGCTATATCTAATCTATTCTTCTAATCCTTATAACTATAAATATCAACATAACAATAGGCTATATGGCAATAACTTGTGGGGAAATGTGAAATTAAGATTAAAACTGCCTCACTGCCAGTTAAGACTATTAAATGATATTAAAAACTCAGAATCAATGTCT